>NW_022158393.1:123307-168562 GCF_006535985.1 Synchytrium microbalum | reverse complement strand
TAGAATACATGAGCCAAAAAATAAAAAAATTAAAGCTTGAAGCTTTGAGTTAATCATTCTGTTGAGATTGAGACCTCTACTTGAATTTTGAATGAGCTGAAGTGAACAAAGTTTCAGCCGCGCGGTCTTTACAGAGGAAACCAACGAATTGCGTCAACTTCTGGTCCAGTTTGTAATGACCTATATTTCTACAGCACGCTATTTTATTGCCATTTTCGGCTTTAATTCCCATCTCCTCTTTCACTCGAATCCAAAAATCCTCCTATTGTATTCCAGCTTCCCACCTCAAGCCTCTCTAATAACCACGAAACCAGCAGCATCAATACCAACACCTTCCATAGCAATACCAACACGTCTACAAAGTTTTCCTCTGCTACAAGCAGTATCTACTGTGCTACTACAACGTCATCTAATTCCTCGATCAAGACTGTTGTGCCTTTCGTCTCGTTTACTAAATCCAGGAAGGCAGTGTACCACTTGTTATGTTGAAGCAAAACACGTGTATCTTCCCAACTCGTGGATGGCCATCCAACGGCATAGTCCGATTCCAACCATTTCAATACACTTGGATGTGAGATGAAGGCCCTGGGAGTCCAGTATGTGAGGCCATCCTTCTGACCTTCCACATCAATATAACAGGCGTAGATGTGTGTCAACCAAGCGCTGCGTTCCGTTTTGATGTGATTTCGTTGGATAAGGGCCTCCCCTAGCAGCTGGTTTTTCAGAATCGACCAATCATATGTTGCCTGTCGAAGACGATCGATTATTTTAGGAAGCTTTTTTACTTCTCCAAGAGACAAGCCAAAGCTTTTGACGAGGTCGTTCTTCCTGAATTCCACTCGAGACTTCAGATATTCGGGGACGAAACTTTGTAATTCCTTCGAGTAGTCCTTTTTGAGATTCATCAGACCTTCCAATTCGTGAGCCCATGCTCCTGGATTATTATTCTCACAGAAAAGATGATAAAGTTTCAGCATCTGGGCCATTTCATTGATGGAAAAATACATTCTTCGACCCTGCTTGACACCCAACGCTGCAAGTAGAGAGTCAGGAATATTCTTTTTCCGTGCCGACAATTCAGTTTCAGTTTTCATAACGCTAAAACAGCGAATGTTAGAACCGTGCATACGTAGGTTCCAAATGAAGCACGTAAACATAAATCAAAAAGAGTTTCGAAGCAACTCACCAATTTCGACGGCAAGGTCTGCAGAGTCGTTCCAGTAGGTTCCAATCCATTGTGCCCTTGTTGTTACACATATCGCAGGTCCAACCCCCAACCAATTGTAGTGCCCGTCTTACATCAATGTTCAAGCGATTACATGGAGCGACCAGAGTGTGACTTGTTGACCAGTAGATTCTATAGTACGTTTCGTCCACCAACCCATATATCAATTTGCAGGATATTGAAGCATTGAATACAGCCTTTGGTGATTTCAAACTGAATATGAAGAAATTGGAAAAACAGTCAGCATCATATGCGACACAATTAAAAGAAGACATGACTACAGGAGCTATTTCAAATGGTTCAACGTACGTACGTGTTCAATATTGAGACAATCACGTCTAGAGGTAGGTCACGAATCCGGAATGGAGTATCTCTTTTCGCAATCTGCATGGATTCAGCTTGTAAGTCTTCAGCACTTGGTGGCGGCGATGGAATCAATACATAATTCTAAATAAGTAGTGAGTTTAGTAAATGACCGAAGATCTCTTACTCCCTTCTCCAACACCCATATTGCAATTCGTCAGAAGTCAGAAATTCAGAAGAATCCAGCATTCCAGGCACGTATCTCAAACTGAATATCAGAAGCGAGGATAATTACGGGCATATAGTCATCGAATGGGTTCCGTGGCTCATATAGCACAACATGCATGTCCTGACCAAAACTGTATTCAGTAAGAGCAGCAACAATAGGACTTGAGACGACAGTTCCAACAGGCAGCACAACAGCCTAAACGAGGATTCCAAGATGAATAACTTAGAACTTGACTGAAAGCTTCTACTTTGTCTTGTAGCCAATATGCGATTCTCCCAAATACTCAAGGCGGGCCCGTAGCAAGACCGCACAAAAGCAACCTTAGAAGGTGGGAGAGCAGCAGCGACACTTACTGCTGTAGAGATTGACATGATGAGAGTACTATGCAGCGGTCTCCGAGCGCCTTCCTCTGCAAGGTACTATGATGTTGTTTGTTCTGAGTTCTGAAGGATGGAGAAGAAAGAACGGTTCAGTTTCGAGACAACAAATATCCAGAGAAGAAATGATATTGGAGGTGTAATTGTGAGAAGAGGTCGATGGAACTTGACGCGTCAATCAAGCCTATTCATGACGTGATATATCAGAATAATGTCTTGAAATCCGAAATCCAAACATTATCTGCCAGCCAAAACCGTGCCAATCAATAAGGACAAGTCACGTCGCAAATCGTATGGAGTCTGGCCGATCAAATGCTCTCTGATTTTAATCCGATTTCCTTGATGCAGATTTTCGACCGATCGCCTGTTTCAGTTTTGGCGGAGATCTGTAGTACTTAGATTGCTCCAATTTCCAAACACCTATTTGAAGCTGAGAGCAGGAGAAGAAATAGACTGCATTGAGGAGTGACTACTCATTCCGCCAACTTGGGACCAGTTCCTGTATTGATGCAGTCCAGCAGGAACATCACCATCTTACTTCGCTAATTAGCTGGTGTCTGTATTGCTCCCTCCAAAGGCCGACAAGAATCCGTGTTGATTCCAGCGATATATAGATATCTACTTGTCGAAAATCACGCCTAACTAGAAGTCGTGGTGTGACATCACATACTTTCAACATCCAAAGGGTCAAGTTTGTCAATGCAAGTTTTGGGTTTCCACCTTTTTCATAGTCTAGGCAATATGCGACAATTCTAGTCGCTTACTAGCACCATGACTAAAATCAATTCGCAATGCTGATCGTGGACTGTTTCTGTGGTAAATGAATCAGTCTCGGTTGACGCAACAAGCATTTCAACTCGCTTCTTTCTTCAATCCGACTCTAATAACAATCTTTTCTCTTGTTTATAGTGAAACAATTCTCATCAAATACGACTTCAAGCATAGACAATAGGGAGATGCGGACCAGAAATTTTCGCTCGGAACGAACTGTTTCTGATAAATGTTAGAGATGTGAAGGGAGAGATTGTGGAGGAGATTGCTCAGCAGGTGAAGCCTAAAGTCGCGGTTGAATTGTGCGCGTCTATGGGGTACTCGGCTATTGCCTTGCCATTAACCTGCCTCCCGATGGAAGGTACTACTGTACAGCAGAAAGCAAACTCTCTGGCAGGAAAGATATTTTGTGGTGGAAATATCTCTGGAATATCGAGCCTTCATATACATTCACCTCGACAATCCTCACAAAAGCAAAAAGGCATCAGTCCCTCTCACTTCCGATCGCTCACCTCAAAGAGAACTTCACTTTCAATCCCGAGACGAACCTATGGATAGGGTTTTACAAGCAGAAATAATATCTTCCCACTCGTTAGAAGCCAATGCTGGGGAAAGTCGCCTTCAAAAGTGATTTAACGAGGCTGTTGCTGACTGATGGCTGGACGCTGGAGTTTGGAGTCGCCACGTAGACTTCGCTTGCGCATTCTTTTTCTTGCTTCATGAACGATTCCATCTGCCCTTCAAGGAATATTAGGAATGATTTAAAGTAAAGACAAATCTAAAATCCGACATTCGAAATACTTAATCATCGGCGATTGGCCTTAATACACATCCAGAAACGCTGAAGAAAACATGTCGAAGGCTTGATAATTGTATATGTGTACAGACTATTCCACAACGTTTCCCCTCCTTCACCCCGACTCGTTGCTGCCTACACTGCTACTAACCACAAACGCCCTCCTTCACTCGCCCTGGTGCGTAACGCTTCAACGACATCTTTCAAAGCTGGCCCATGCTCTAGCTCGTGCCGTTCTCAAACCTGGGATGAGCACGCATGAATTTTAGGTAGTCCGGAGTTCCTGCCATCACAGTGTTGTCTGCTATAATGATGGATCCTTTCTTTAAAAGGCCACTATTACTGATGGTTTTGCCATCAGGAAGATACATATACTTCCAGTGGTCGATGAAATAGATGTAAACACCGTATCGTTCTTGGAGAAGATGTAGTTGTATTGGCTCTGAGCTCAAAACTAGTGGAGACGAGTCAGTGTGCATGTCAGATTACCTGGGCATAGTCTCCAAAAGCTCCAACAACGACAGTCACCTTGCCCTTTAAGCCGCAAACAAAATCGAATACAGTTGGTTATTGCTCAGAGTCCAAAGTTTAGCTGATAGTAAAACTGAAATCAATTAATCTCTTGATGGCGACATCAGCATACTGCGGATTGATCTCAAACGAGTATACAGTACGAGGACGATATTGAACAGACGGTAACAAATTGTACTTTGTCGCAAGGATGAATTTTTTAATCATTTCATTTGGGCTGTAGAAGGGTCTTAGAGCCCAAAAGGTCACACCTACGATTTTTTTAGATTGTTACGATTAGTTTCGGCAAAAAACCATGGGTCGGTGCGGGACACCTTCTCTGGAATCTGGAATTCGAACTGACCTCAGAACTAACAAGGTATAGCGACTGGGGACTACTTAAATATCATCCAAGTCCTCTCTATGGTAGCAAGACACCCTATCACACCAAAGCAAGATGCCAGACGTTTCACAGAAGCTTGAAAATGGTGTTCGTTCCTATTGTATGATCATTGCAATACTTGTCTCCAAAAGCTCCAACAATGACGGTGACCTTGTTGATCGTAGAATTTGCAGACTTAAAGGACAAGGGGACTGTCATTGTTGGAACGTTTGGAGACAAGTACCGAGCATCAGATATGAAAGCAGACTCTTTTGCAGCATATGTGAGCTCACACCATAAACAACTACAGCTTCTCAAAGACGTTGCGGTGTTAGCAAGTCTGACATCTCCTTCGTCGACCACTGTAAAGATATGTATCTATCCGATGTCTAGACTATCATCGGCATTGGTCTCTTGAGGAAGGGATCTGTAATTATGGCCGACAATACTGTGATGCCAGATAGTCCAGAATACCTAACGTTCGTGCGGGCTCATCCCAAGTTTGAGAATCGCACGATCTGGGGCGAGTTGGAGTATATGACTGCTCTGAAAGATGCACTTGAAGTATCTACGTACTAGGGAGAGTGCAGGCAAGGGTTTGTGGTGTAGGCGGCAAGCAGGACGAGTGAAAATGGGGCGTTTGGGGAACCGTTGTGAAATATTTAGTACAAATATTCCTTAGAAAAGCCTTGGAAATCATTTTTTAAGCTTTTCTGAATGTGTTTTCAGACCGATCGCCGATGATTAATCTCCAATTTTAGATCTGTCCTTACTTCAAGCCATTTCTGATATTGTTTGAGTTGAGAATAGAATCGTTCGTGATGCAAGTAACAGCATGATGCAAGCAAAGTCTACGTAAAAACTTCAAACTCCGGCCATCAGTCAGCCACAGCCTCGTTGAATCACTTTTGAAGGCGACTTTCCCCAGCATTGCCTTCTAGCGAGTGGGCAGATATTCTCTCTGCTTGTAAAAACTGCATGCTATCCATGGGTTCGTCTCGGGATTGAAAGTGAAGTTGCCTTTGAAGTGAGCGAAAGTGAGAGGGACTGGTGCTTTTTTGCTTTGTGAGTAAGGTCGAGGTGAACGTATATGATAGCTTCATATTTCAAAGAGATTTCCCACCATAAAAAGTCTTTCCTGGGTATATACTGCCACAAAGTTTGCTTTCTAAAGTAGAGTATGAGGGCTACAATGAACAGGCGCTAACAAATTGAAGTCAACCTCTTCGCAAAGATTCAATTTTTTCCTTTTTTTAATCGTTTCATTTGAGCTGTAGAAGTGCTTCAGGGCCCACAAAGTCAGATCCTACGATTCGTTAGATTTTACGATTTAGTTCGGGAAAAAAATATTAGGTCGGTGCGGGACACCTTGTCTGGGATTCGAACTGGCCCCAGGACTAACAAGGAAATTGTGACAGAGAAGTACTTAAGTATACTCTAAGGCTTCAATATAATTCAAGACACCCCGTCTCCTATGCAAGATGCCAGACGTTTCTCAGATTGCAATGATGCAAGGTTTGGTCCTACTTGTACCGTTTTCGCGAGGGTCCCTTTTGAAGCATGAGCAAGCAAATTTCGAGGATGACGCTTTGATAATAATTGTTTTTTTCTTAGAATTCAGTCCTCGAAGTTTGTACGGGGCGGTAAACAAAGACTCGCAGGATCAACAGTTTTTTCGAGCAGTTCAGACGTTTTCACTATTATACAGCACGCTACTTTACCGGCACCTTCTGCCCTCAATTCCTCCAAATCCAATCAAGCTTCCTCCAAACATCCCTTTATTTATCTTAGCTACCTCTCCCCTCGTAACAACCCCAACACTAACAAACCACAATTATCCATACTATAATCTTATATATCCTCCCTGCAGCATCTAGCGACTAGTCCTATACTACCGGTTCATCCACTTCCTCAATCAAGACTGTAGTGCCTTTGGTTTCGTTTACTAAATCCAAAAACTTAGCATACCACTTGCTATGATTGGGCAATAAAGAAGTGTCTTCGTCGTTCGCCACAGGCCAGCCATGAGCATAATCCGTAGAAACCCAACTCAATACACTAGGATGAGCTATAAAGTCCTTGGGAGTCCAGTATGTGAGGCCATCTTTTCTACCGTTCACAAGTACATGGCGTGTGTATGTGTGTTTCAACCACATCAACCTTTCCCTCTTTATGTTGCTACGCTGCATTAGTGATTCTGCGTGCAGTTGATCTTTGAGAATTGACCAGTCGTGATGGGGTTGTTTCAGGCGGTCTGTTATCTTATATAGTTTGTTCACTTCTCCAGCAGACAATCCGAAGCTCTTGAGAAGGTCGTCCTTTCTGTATTGCACACGACCTTTGACATAGTCCGTGACAAGGCTCCGGAGGTTCGTCGAGTACTCTCTTTTGATGTTCATGAGCAGCTCCAATTCAGTTTCCCAGGTGTCAGGGTCGCGGTTCTCACAGAAGACATGATACAGATTCATCATATCCCCCATTTCGGTGATGGAGAAACGTGTCTTTCCTCGTTCTGTGACTCCCAAGGCTGCGATGAGACAAGCTGGAACGTTCGGATACCAGGTGGATAGTTGTTTGGCAGTTTTCATGATGCTAAATCGGCTCAAGTCAGATTCGCTTTGACAGAAAGCGAAACCGGTGAAGCGTTTCAAAGTGACTTACTAGCTGTTTCGACAGTATCTGCAGAATCTCTCCATAACATCCCAGTCCATGATACCAAGGTCCTTGCACATTTCACATCTACGACCGGCAACCAACTGTAAAGCACGTTGCATATTGATATTGAGCCTGAGGCAAGGTTCAACCAGTGGGTGCCTTGTAGACCAGTAGATCCTGTACTTCGTTTCTTCTACCACCTCGTATATAGATTTGCACGATAAAGAAGCATTGAAGACAGCCTTGGGAGTCTTCAAACTGAAAAAGTGAAAAGTGAGAATGCAGTCTGCATCATATGCGGCACCTTTAAAAGAAGACATGGTCACAGCAGCTATCAAAATGGCTCAGCGTACATACTTTTTCAATATGGCAACGACCAAGTCCAGAGGCAAATCACGAATTCGGAAGGGGTTGTCTCTCTTCACAATTTGCATTGATCGAGCCAGCAACTCGTCAGCAGTTGGTGAAGGCGGCGGAACGAGTACGTAGTCCTAAATACGCATTCATGCGAAAAGGTTAGTATGTGACCGAATGTCTCGTACTCTTTCCTCCAACACCGATGTTATAATTCGTCAGCAACCAAGCAGAATCCAGCATTCCAGACACGTAGCTACCAAACTCAATTTCAGAAAAAAGAGTACTTACGGGCATCGAATCATCGAAGTGGGGCCAAGGTTTATATAAAACTAGCTGCATATCTTCAACACGACCTTCGTCAGCAGCAGGGACAGCAGCACTTGGAGCAGGATTTTCAACAGACAAGACAACAGCCTAAATGGACATTTCAAAGTTCGAAAGTTAGAATTTGACCGACGTCTTCCACTTTGTCTTATAGCCAATATGCGATTCTCCCAAGTACTGAAGGCGGGCGCGTAGCAAGACAAAAGCAACCTTTGAAGGTGAGAGAGAAGCAGCAACACTTACTGATGTAGAGGTTGACATGATGAAAGTACTATGCAGCGGTCTCCGAGCTCCTTCCTCGGCAAGGTACTATGATGTTGTTTGTTCTGAAGGATGGGAGAAGAAAAAACGGTTCACTTTCGAAGCAACAAATATCCAGGGAAGATCTGCGAGAGATTGATGGACTTTGACGCGTCTGACAGGACCATTTATGATATGTATAATAAATCAGAATGTCTATCTCGAAATCAAAACATTATCTGACAGCCAATCAAGTACATTTCACGCGAAGGACTTATGTAGACCGGTGCTTTGAATACTTACTGGTGTTAATCCGAGTCTTTGGCGGAGACCTTCGACCAATCGCCTAGTAAGGAGTTTCGACAGTCGAGGTCAGTAATTGTCAGTTGAGGAGAGCTGCTGTCATTTCAAGCACCCAATTCAAACGTAGAGCAAGAGGATAGACGGATCAATATGAGAGGTGATTACTCCTTGCATGAATTTGGGACCAGTTCCAGCGTTGATGCATGATGTTACTTTGCAAGTTTGTAGTTTGTAAATCGGCTGCCTCTGTTGCTTCCTCCAACCACATACATGCCAATGCCATCGACTCAAATAATCCAAGTTAAATAAAATCACGCGTCACTAGTCATGACTTGGAAATGTTTACAAGCCAACTCCATCACTTCAATTTGCAACTTCCAACATAACATCGAACTCAAGAAGACCGTGTTAAGCGGACAAATCTCGTGGCCTTTCACATACTCCAACAATTGACACGTTTTCAATGGGGTCCACTGGGATAATGGACGAATAGGAATGCACTCGGGTGAACGTTACAAACTACAAAAGGCGAAGTACTACTTGACTTACGGTAAGTCAAGTTTTAAACTAGCAAACTGTTCAAATTCAAGGCAACATGGGACAATTTCTATCGATTGCTAGCACGGTGTCTATACTCCTTCGCAATGCTTATCGTGTACTCTATCTATGGTTGACGAATCAATCACGGTTGGTGCAACAAGGATTTCAACTCGCTTCTTTCTTCAATCCGACTCTAATAACAGTCTTTTCTCGTGTTTATAGTGAATCTCTTCTCATCCAATACGTCTTTAAGCATGGACAAGAAGGAGATGCGGATCAGATCTTGAAAACACTCGACAATTTCGCTCGTAATGAAATGTTTCTGATGAATGTTGGAGATGTGAAGGGGAAGCATGTAGAGGAGATTGTTCAGCGAGAAAAGCCAAAGATTATGGTTGAACTGGGTGCGTTTATGGGCTACTCAGCTATTGCTTTTGCCAAGAACTTGCCTCCTGGTGGGAAATATTACTCGTTTGAGATCAATCCGCTGTATGCCGCTATCGCCACGAAGGTACGACCCGATTTTACGTTGACTTCGGATTTCAACCTCTAGTCTGCCTTATTAGATCGTGGAATTTGCGGGTTTAAAGGACAAGGTGACTGTCGTTGTTGGAGCTTTTGGAGACAAGTACCAGGTAATCTGATACGCATGCACACTCTTTTCCACTGTTTGGGATCTCACGGCATATACAACTACAGCTTCTCAAAGAACGTTATGGTGTTGACAAGGTCGACATTTTCTTCATCGACCATTGGAAGGATATGTATCTACCCGATGTCAAAACCATCATTGGCAGTGGCCTTTTAAAGAAAGGATCCGTCATTATAGCAGACAATACTGTGACGCCAGGTACTCCGGACTACCTAAAATTCATACGTGCTCATCCCAGGTTTGAGAACCGCACGATCTGGAGCGAGTTGGAGTATATGCCTGCTGTGAAAGATGCGCTTGAAGTGTCTACGTATCAGGGAGAGTAAAGCAGAAGTCTGTGGTTAGTATAGGTGGCAAACGAGAAGTCACAGTTGGTGGCAAGCAAGAGTAAAGACAGAGTGCATGGGGTAACTTTGTGGAATATTCAGTACAAACATACAATTATCTAGCTATCAGCACCTTCTTTTGAGCACTTTTGGATGTGTGTTCAGACCGATCGCCTATGATCAAACTTTTTCGAATTTCGAGTTTAGATCTGTCCTTACTTTGGACGTCCGTTCTGAATATCAAATCATCTGTTCGCGATAAGAAGCAAAGCGCAGGAAAGATCTACGTGGACAACAGCTCCAGTCATCAGACAGTAGCAACGTCGCTAAATTCACTTTTAGACGCAACGTTGCTACACCATCATCATGACGGTAACAGACGCTGTAATAGATACGAAGGCTGGTACTGTAATAGGAACCGAAGGTCCCAACGTCCGAAAATGGCTCGCAATTCCATTTTCCGAAGCTGTTGCTCGTTGGGAGTCTCCTGTTGCAAAACTGCCATGGAGTGGACAGTTAGAGTGTAAAGAATACAAGTAAGCTCTAAATAGACGTCAAGTTATGTGAGGCTGCTATATTGTATCTTGCTGATGCATCGTATTTGGATGCGAACGCATCTGATCAACAAATCATGGGGCCTACTTTTGCGGAACTGATCTTGATGTGTTGTCAGTCGTATCTTTCACGGGATTCGAATGAAAGTGTACTTCTCATTACGGCCATTTGACTTACAATACTTCCACACTATAGGGATGCTCCACCGCAATTAACCAGTAACTCTACACTTTCCAAGATTCCTGCTTTTCGACGTTCGGAAAAGCTGAATTTTGGAGAGGACTGTCTCCATTTGTCAGTATATGCTCCACCGGCATCTATGATCCCTGCTGAAGGTCTGCCGGTTATGCATTGGGTAAAAAAGGCAAACTGGTTTTGTTTTGGATTTATTAAACAGCTGATTTCGTTACCCTTCTCAACAGATTTATGGTGGAGCTTTCGCCACAGGAACCCAAAGCTTCACGCTATATGATGGCGATGCTTTTATTAAAGCGTCTATTCGTTTGGGTCAGCCTGTAATTTTGGTTAAGTCAAATTATCGAGTGAACGTCTTCGGCTTCTTGGCTTCGAAAGAGATGCAGGAATATAAAAAGGGACAAGCTTTTGGTAATTGGGGACTTGAAGATGCTCGTTTAGCTTTACGATGGTAAATTATTGTCTCAGATCTATCCCTCACTTTTTGTTGTCTTTCGCTGACACGTTCGAGACATAACAGGACTCGAGACAACATTGCAGCATTTGGTGGTGATGCTACTCGTATTACTGCGTTTGGAGGTGACATTGAAGTTAGAGCACTAAAAATCTGGGAAAATTATCAAGAGTAAGCCCAACTTATTATTTTTTTGTTCTAGAATCGGCCGGCGCAATAGCCATTCACTCCTTGTCCTTAATGTACAACAACGAAAGACTATACGATCGTGCCATTCTACAATCAGGAACGGCTTCACTCGGTGGCCCAAGAAGCATCGCAGAAGCTCAACCCTTCTTTGACGCATTCTTTAAAGCTGCTGGTGGTGACGACTCCATATCAGGTGCTGCAAGAGTGGAATTCCTGGTCACGAAAAGCACAGCCGAACTCGTGGACGCATATGCCAAAGTGCCAGCTCCTCTACATCGATTTGGACCCGTTGTTGACGATGTGCTCGTACATAAAGATATTTTCAAGAATCTGGCGCATGACGATGCTTTACAGGAAGTTTTGATTGGATATAATCGTGACGAGGCAAGCGAAAATTCCCAGAACACAACCTTGCCGGACGTCGAGTTTCTCACTGACTTGTTATCTGTCACAGGGCACTCTTTGGGGACAAGCAATGACTACCGAAGCAGCTCTTCATGGATACGTGAAAGCAACACGTCCCGCGCACGCGGACGAGATTCTTGCTCAATGTAAGCAAAAACAAATCAGCATCTCAACAGACCTCATACTCAAAGAGTATTAACACCACAACTAGATCCGTTGGACAAATACGATAACGCATCTGCCGCAGCCGCATCTGCCATCCTTGGTGACAGCATGTTTGTCGCACATGCCAAAGCACTCGCTCGACACTTTGCCAAGGAACCAGCACGTCGAGTATATGTGTATCAATGGGAAAAGACTCTGGAGAGTTCTGATCCGTATAAGATTGGTGTTCATCATGCTATTGAGTTGCCTTTCGTCGTAAGTTGGGTTTGGAAGTTTGAGAGTGGTTGTCAAGTAGGAGGTAATGTGACAATCTTCTGGTTTTACGCTAGTTTCAAAGTCCACATCTAACGGAGGATGAAAAGGCTATCTCGGATCTAATTATTGAGAAATGGATTACCTTTGCTGCGACTGGGAATCCCAATAGCACTGGGGTGGAACTTGAATGGCCAGAGTGCGTTTGCGGTCCTTGTACAGAGTTGCTAAATGATACTGATACCACTATCATGAGAATATTTTGACTGACATCACTCTTAAATCAGGTACCAGGGACACGGCTCAAATGTATTCGTATTCGACGAGAAGCCCTATATCCGAGACGACCAATGGCGAGAGGCTGAAGTTGAGCTTTGGAATAGATTACATGCACAGAAATAGGAGGAGTGTGCTTGTCCCAATACGCTGTCGTCATAGTTAGTTTAATACGAATTAAGTAGCAGTAGCTCAATAAATAAATTGGTCTCGTCTGATGATCAAGCACATCAATTGAATATTCGCGTAAGTGTATTCCAGAGCTTTGTTAGAGCTGCTTACACGTGTATCAAAACGAAAATCAAGATTTTGTTGATTTTGTTGATTTTGTTCATTGAAGTGTCCTCCAGCATTCAGCCGGGTTTGTGAAACCCCAAAAGCTTTACACCATTGCCCCGGATTGGTTAGCCACCCAAACAGATACAAAAGCGTGATAATACTAAGAAACCTTCCAGCTCAAAGACCTCGACTCTCCGTAGCATAAAATGAAGCAATCATTACTATTCTGGCTTATCGCCATTGTCTTGGGTCTCCTGGCACCGGTCAAAGCAGGACTTTTAGCATATGGGGCCTGCCAAAGCGGCTGCAACGTAGCAGTTGTGAGCTGTTATGCTGCCGCTGGTCTGACATTCGGAACTGTGACGGCAGGTGCTGGAGTCCCAGCTGCGGTCATTGCTTGTAATGCTGGATTAGGAGTTTGTATGGCAACTCTTTGCGCTCCCGCTCTGTTAACCAACCCGATTTAAGGAAAGGTGAGAACAATACTTGAGTATTGTCTCGGTGAATGCGAAATGTTTCGTAGTATTCGTCTGTCTTTGTGGTGCTAACACAACTTTTCATTTTTTAGGAACCAAACATCACGGCTGGGAGTGAATTTGTGATTTGGAGGAGAAAGACGCAGTATTATTATTTTCGTTTTGGGAGAAAGGAAGCATTATTTTCGTTGGCAAGAGAGTCGAGGGAGTTTCGATAATAGGCAGCCAAACACACACGTATCAGAATCTCACACAGTGTGTCTTTCTTGATAATCGTTGAAATAAAGGCCTACAAAATAGTAACCACCGAATCAGTTTTGTGCCTGTTGTTTGTGATGAGAAAGTGTCAGTGATTGTAACCCTCTTCGTCAAGTTCTGACCTGGCAACGCTGGCATCAGACTTCACAGACCGAGCTTTGGTATCTGAATCAATCCACACAACCCTCGGCCTAGAAGAGGTCAAGAATGTCAGCGAAAAAAAGACATTTTCAAAGCCTGGAACAACTTCGGACGAGTCTGCTCTTACCACATCTGTCAAGAGCGATTCAACAAACCACACAGCATCCCGTCGATTCTGTGAGAAATCACAGCTCGACAGTTTGAAACTACCTTTTCCAGCGTCTCGTAGTCTGACTTGATTCAATTGTTTCTTGGGCAGTGACATGTGCCACTCTCGTCGTATTTCACTTCAATCGTTAGCCAAATTCCTTGCACAAAGTGTATTGTGGTCTAGTCTGACCAACATCCAATCATTCAGCAAAGCTGGCCAAAACAGCTGGTATCACAAGTGTTTGAGCAATAGCGACTCGAGATCAGGTCAGTCGGGAAGAATGGTGGTCGTTTCCGTAGTTGGCAAAAAGCCAAAAGCCAAACAAAGCAGTAAATCAATCAAGAAAGAAAATCCAATTTTGGATTTTCCCGGCATTCCTGCAACAACTGTAAGATGATTCCTCCTAAAGCAAAGGCTTAAACTTACCAGTGGAATGTTACGAGTACCACGATTATTCCCTGATCCCATGAAATAGAAAAAAAGAAATAAAACTAGCTTTTTACGGTGATGCGTTTCGTGAGCCATTCAAGGGATCAAAATATTAACTAGCTGGGTTCAAGAAGCATGTTTCGATCGAATGCACATTCGACCCCCATGTCTACGCGTCGACACAATGTTCACGTCAGACACCTGTCAAAAAATGGCTTTTTATAGTCACTTTTGCCAACACAGACCAAGACCCATTCAAAAGCAAGCGACCAAGAGCAATCATCTATCCTAATCCACGTCAATCCATCCATATAAATAACAATGAAACAATCTTTGGCATTTTGGATTCTTGCTGTCATTTCGGCGCTCACACTTCATTCATGAGGACCATGCGGGACTCATTGCATATGGGCTTTGTCAAACTGCCTGTAATACGGTAGCTTTCAGCTGCCTTACTGCTTATGGTGCTGTCTTTGGAACCGTTACTGCTGGATTAAGTGCCCCAGCTGCTATTTTGGAATGCAATGCGGGATTGGGAGCTTGCACTGCAACGCTCTGCGTTCCTGCCTTCGTCTCCAATCCATTCTTCTGAGTTTCCACTGGTATAAGTTGTATGGCGGCACTTTGTGCTCCTGCCCTCTTGACCACCATTTTGATCAGAAAGACACTGACACAATCTCATTGCCCTTTGTTCTGACTAACATTTGACTCTTCAAGAAAATCGATCTCGGCGGGTGGCATCAAAGTGCTTGTGCATCAGGAATACATGTCGAAATCGGTTGACGCGAATAGTAGCCGTATCGGTACCTAAACAGACTCAAAACTCAAAAAACAATCAAATCAAAAATAAAATCCATCTTGTATTTCCTGGTATTCCCGCACAACTGTAAAAGAAGATTCCTACAATATAGCTCCAAACACTTTATTGTACCTAAAGTTGAAAAGTGGCAGCGATGTCATTCATTCTGTACATTTGCAGTTATTTTGTCGTCAACAAATTCTTACCTAGCGATACTTGGACCGTATTCTTCGTATTGAGCCTTAGTATGACAGTAGCTATAGAACTCGGGCTGCATAAAGTTACGAATGTGAGCGAAAAAAAAACGAGATTACCAATAAATGTCGTCAAACTACGAGTCTACTCATTCGTACCGTATCTGCCAAGAGAGAACCCCCAAACCATACAGCATACCGTTGCTTCTTGTGAGAAATCACATTGACATCGACATTCTGCGACTTGATCTTTGCATCGTCTCGTAATGTGACTTGATTCAATTGTTCTGATGCCTTGAGACGGACGTCCACCATTCTCTTGACGTCTCTCTGTAGTCGTTTGCCAAAGTCCTTGTACATGGTGGAGCCTCCAGACAGAACAATGTTCTAATGGAAAGCAAGTGAGAAGTTGAGGGATGGGGCAAAAACAACAAGCAATTTTCCGACATGAGGCGTATACCTTGTAAAGACCTCTACGTGTATCGATAGGACAACTTTGAATGACTTGGTCAACGACGTCAGGTAAAGGAGTCAAAAAGTCGGAGCTGGCGATTTCTGGGTTGAAGAAGATTTCAGGGCCCAAAAATCGTTCAAATCCGACATCCACGGTATAAGGCTGGTCAAGGAGAAGGACATGGTTGTAAACATAATGCGGACATTACGATAGCAGGCGAGACGACGAAAAAAGGGGCAATAAACAGAAAAATACCTTCTTTGTGACACTGTGAATGAATTCATGTTTTCTAAACCAGGTAGCTGGTTCTTGATCATACTTTTTGAATTCCTTTACGATATCCGGGCAAACATATGAGTAGATTTCTTTGATCCTTTTCGCTACTTCCAAAGATTCTTCTGGAGGGATGCTGTTTTCTCGTTCACGTAAGAGTTGTTGAACGAAATATGTTATGTCTCGACCAGCGATGGGGATATGTTTGATAGATGAGCCAATGACATATCCTTCAGCCTGGAAACATTGATGGTCGGTTAGATTACTTGGTTATGGTAGGCCAAAAAAGGTGTTACGGACTCCAGGCCACAATGCTTTCCAGTCAACAGACCCCAACTCACCACTGGAATGACGTGGGTTACACCGTCTCCTGAATCGATAACAGTTCCTGTCAATGTTTGTTCGGTCTTTCCACTAGTCCATGATGCAGCCAGGGCCAGCACAGCTTGGACGGCGATGTAGAGACCCTTGACACCAAATGATTCGAAAAAGATCTCGGCTGTGTATTCTCTGTTTTCAGGAGCATTCAATGGTGGTTCGGTCTAGTTGATAGGTTTGGTGAGTATATATCAGAGATCTGACGTTTTGTCGTCGTGTTCAATTCTTGAGTGACCGCGTCAAAACCTGGCACGTCCTGCTGCCAAGTATAGTCTGATCTCCAATTGTATGCTTACCAATAAAAAGTAATGATCCTCCGGTTCACAACGCAAATACTGAAAGATGGTGGCTTGATGAAACTTTTCCATCAAGTCCCAGTTTTCGACCTGGCCATGTTTCATTGGATATTTCAAGGAATACGTCTTTTCATTAGCGACCGCCTCGTCACCAATAAAGAAATCCAAGTCTTCGATTCCTCGTTTTGAGGCTAGATTGCCCTGGCCACCTTGAGTTTGGTTTGCAGATGATTCACGGGTTGCGATGACGGTTGGGATGATAAATTGTGGGTCGTTGTTGCTGGCATATCCCATCTTTGTATATCTACAGTGTATGTGTAAATGTATCAGGAAACAATAATTCAAGCGTGTGTTGTGACTTTGATGTTTGGAGCATCAAACAACGTAGCGAAAGGGAGGAGAATTGGTTGCATAAATATGAAAGCAGTTAGTATTGTTAGGAACGTACCCCGTGCCGTTATCTATTATGACAGGGGGCGTGGTGGATGCCATGTTTTTGCTTGTGATGATGCTTGCTCGACAGACCAAGGAGGATGGTATACGATTACAGGGTCCTCAAGATTGGTGAATTAATAATATAAAATACTATCAAGCAGGCGGCACTAGCTTGCTCTCTTCGATTCGGCTGTCTCGTAAACGTGACGGCCTGTGTGATGGTTGTCGAACGGAGAGACGATAAACAAGCAAGCTATATGGAGAACAAGCAAGAGAAGCACAAAGCATTGATTTTACGCGTAGAAGCTCAGAAGGTCCTCATTTTCTGCTACGTGGTTCCAAAAACAATCAACAAATTACTTATTTTCACCACAAAGTTTCGTGTTTTTAAGCGATTGAATTGACAGAGGATTTCTATATTGATGTTGAGGTTTAAAAGAATGGAATACTAGCCTATACAGATCTCCACACAGAACGCTCTTAACGACGTTGATTAGTGAGGATGCTAACTTGGCGAGTCTCTTGTGTGAGAGCACATGGTCCACAGAAGCAGTGAGTGCAGCTACAAAAGAAAACCACAATCAGATATACACTCGACAAATGGACATCTACTTTGTTTGCAATGTCTGAGGACTTACCAATCGCCAGTTCCCGAGCCAGGAATTCCTGATCGTTGTCTGATTTGGGAACGGAGCTCGCCCTGTACAGACAGAAGGCAGTTAGTTTTTTGTGATAATAGCGATGGCACGGGCCCCATTGCACAATCAGATCGTTTGCAACAGGCTCTTTAACTTGAATTTGCGTACCCCGAGACATGCACCAAACATATGGCCGAAACAGAAGTATACACAACAATCTAGACGTTTTTTCCA
Source organism: Synchytrium microbalum (assembly GCF_006535985.1). NCBI lineage: Eukaryota > Fungi > Chytridiomycota > Chytridiomycetes > Synchytriales > Synchytriaceae > Synchytrium > Synchytrium microbalum. The sequence goes on along the minus strand of NW_022158393.1, from coordinate 150,646 downwards.
GTCGTTTTGGTTAGATTTCGCTTATTTTGTTAAATTGTAGGGATATTCGCATCTACCTGTAGTGCATGATGCACCGGGACCGTTCAAAGCTGCCTTGGTTTGACCGTAAACGATGGCGGGCAAGCAACAAGCTGAGATTGTGACGAAATCGTTAGTGGACGTGAAGCTTGTTGGCGTGAGACCAGCGCTACTCACCCAAACAACAAGTGCCGAGTTCAGAGCAACAGTCACAGAGACCAGAAGACCATTGACCATTTCCCATGGGTTGTTGTTGAACAATAACGACGGGAGGTTGAGCGTACATTGGCTGGGCCACCTGAGGATACATTCCTAACGGAATTGAAGCAAATTTGGTCAGTGCCACGTCATGACGGTCAACTGTGTCGAGATATAAGTTTCAAGGCTCAAGATTCAGCATCTTTCCATAAAGATACAGCTCTAGTCCTTTAATTCAACCACAGTACACCCTTTTCGACCCTAATCCCTCGTCATCAAACCTCAAACCATTTCAGATCAGAACTCACCAACTTGAGCCATTGGTTGCTGTTGGTAGATAACTTGTTGTTGAGCCATTTTCCCCTATTTTTATATGGATTTAGAGTGATTGTTAAAAGAGGATTGTCTTGGTTTGACTTGTGGTTGCTATTCAAACACCACAGAGTTTGCTGCGAAGTGATTCCGAAGTCAAGCTTAGTTGTGTTCGGAAATTTAATTTGCATGCGCCACTTCCCAATGCAACATTTTGCAGCTCATATGCTTCAAGTGTGAGTTGAGGGTCATGGTATAAATGCGTCTGAATGTTGAGTGGCATTGCTGTACCCAATATAGAGTGTGACTTTGTTGGTTCGTCACGTTTGGAACAAGTCATATATGACGTTTTGATCCGAACGGAAAGAATATTCACTGGTGCAACTGCCCTCAATATATCGGAACTGTCGAGAACTTGGTCAAATGTTCGAAGTTGGAACATCTTGGTACCAATTCTAGTGGAAATCACGCGAATGAGAAGCGAAATGTTGCCGTCACTTAGAAAATAGATCTTGGAGGTCGTGATTACCCTCATTACATTAATACGTCTAGTTCAGAATCTGAAGTTGAATTCTTGCCGCGACTAGTAGGCTTACTCAATCCGACGCGTTTAAGAGAAGATGTACGCCAAGGATGCGATTCTTCTTACAAAAATTTGCGAGAAACAGTATATGCACGCATGAGTTCATTCCACCCTCGAGTCAAAATCGAGTCGGGATCCAAATTGGGATCCAAATTTTCAACGGGACTCGCAATCAAGTGTACATGCTGAGTAGTTCCACGTGTTGTAACTGATTGACTCTTCATTAAATGCATATTTACACGTCGAGAACCTTGACCTTTCTCGTACTTGTACTTGAAAGGCTTCAAAGTCTCAATCTTCAAAACCTTGCTTTATTCCATTGAAAGACGGTGGCGAGAGCACGTTCCTCGAGCCATGGATGTCGGGAGCAAGGAGCCAACAGTCGTACCTCCAAATGGCGACAAGATACCCGGTCTAGAATGGGTTCAGCACTGGTGTGGAATCATCGTAAACTCGCTGTTGGATTTGATTCCGCCAGGTCCTCGAAGTCAAATAACTATATATAAGGGTTACATCTCCACGGCGCTCGACGCACTCCCAACCGGCATACGCACACGATTGCCGTTCCTACTGGTCGTGCTTCTCTTCTCGCCAAGACTCTTTGTCTATGTAATCTTTATCTTTGCTGGGTTTTTGGGAGGTTATGTACATGGAGTGCCCACAATGTCCTCTACTGAGGCACTGGCCCGATGGCGTGAATCTAGGAATATTCGCATGCCAACTCCACTGGCTGCTGAAAATAGCAGTAGTGAGCCACTCTGGTCTGTTGTACCCAGTGCAAATCCTCGAAACGTATGGGTTGTATAGGAAGGCGTTTGACTTTCACCTTTTCGACCATGAGAAGGCTAATCTATTACTCTTTCTTGACAGCCAAAGGATTTACAAATGATTGCACGGCCTGGATCTCCAGCTATCGAAGCCGCAATCAAAAAACTACTTGACTTGTTTGTACGAGACTATATATGTCAGTGGTTTACGCCAATCGACTATTCGAAAACAAACGAGTTTCCGGAACTCGTGCATGATGGGGTTAGGTCTGCAGTGCTCACTTTGGGTCGCTTCATCAAGCGCCACAGGGCTGCTGAGGCCTTCCTCACCATATCTCATGTGTTTGTCGAGCATATGGTATTGTGATCACCTCAATTACATGATCTTTGAAGCAGTTAAACTGACTATGGTGTCTTCTTGTAGAGAGAATACCGTGCTTTCGAAGCAACATCAACGACACTCCCAGAATACCTACAAGCAAACCCATCATCACGCTTCAACCGCTACAGCACCACCGAAAAGATACGGTCGCGTTTACGTATCATTGGACGATACCTCGTAGAGCACGTCGTGCCACCATCTGATCGAGCATCACCAATCCTAGTAGCCTTCACAACTGAAATTACAGCCACATCGCTTCTAGAATCCGTAGTAGAAGCTATCGCAGATCCCGATAAATTGAACCAGTATATAGTTTCAGGACTCAAGGATTTAGCATCGACACAGGCTAAACAGGATGCTCAGAATTTTGAGAAGGGTGTGGGGTTGTCACCAAATCAGACTCAGAAGAGGACGAAACGTACTGATGGTGAAACGGACGAGATATTTGTCAAGGGTGAGTAAAGTTGTGCACATCCACACTGTATTTTAGCGAGAAGATTCATGTCTAAAGCCATAATCTGTTTTTGGTGTAGTGGTTGAAGCCAACCGGCTGCCGATTCTGGGTCAAAATGGTGTTTATTGTGCAGTATACTGTGGGAATGTGCTCCACAAAACCAACAAAGTAGCTTCAGAGTCTAATCCCATCTGGACCCAAGGCTTCAAAATGTGAGCTTTTCTTCTTGAATTGCAAGCAACTTTTTTGTGCTTACCGGCTTTCCATCATCTAGTGATTGGAACAAGAATAGTGCCAGAGGAGTGAATGGAATCGTGGTTGAAGTGTACAATGTCAATAATTTGAAAAAGGGTAAGTATCTCACCGTATTTCTACGCCCTTTTTTTCTCATTCTTTTTCGCGTCCTAGATGATTTGATTGGAAGCGTCTCCATACCCTACAAAAAACTAGTACCAAACAAGTATACCAAACAGTGGTTTCCATTAGAGAGTGATAACGGCAAAGCACCTTCGAATGCTGCCGAATTACAATTAGAGGTCATGTATATATCCACCGCTGCTGCAGATATAGCGTCTGCTGATGACCGAGACTCATCACCGACACGGAAACCACGAGCAGCTCCATATCGATTCGATGACGATGATTCAGTGCCAACCAACACTGGTACATCAAGTCTAAAACCAGCCGAAAGTTTGCTGGGCAATATTCCTCTATCGTCAACGGACTTGGATCCCGAATCATTGACTATAAAAGACATCTTCACTCGTAATCAAGCCTTGTTGGAATTCATGCAATTCATGGATTCTCGACAGGGTGGACCAGGATTGGTTCAATTCTACTCAATGGCTGATAACTATCGTCAATTCTCAACTATGGATGCCAGCATTGATAGCATGAGAAACGATGCCGAGTCTTTATTAGCTGTATTCTTTGGACCAAAAGCACAATACCCGTTATTTCTACCAGGTTATCCAAATCTTGGAGTAGATTTAAGGAATGAAATCAAGGCTAAACCGAGTCCTCATGTATTCAGTGCCGTGCAGAATCTGGTGCTGGAAGAAATGGAACGTAATCATTTTGATGCATTCAAGCAATCTGATGCATTCAAACGATACGTCAAGGAAGTCAAGTCTACGGTCGAGACTGTGACTCATATGAAACATGAAAGTAGTCAAGATGATATGCATTTAGTGATCCCCAAACCCAGTAACGGTTCTATCGCCACGACGGAATCAAGCAATACAAGCAGTAAACCTTATTCGATCTCCAGCAATAGTAACAACAAGTCTGCTCTAGAACTAGCTGGATTTGCTAGTTCATCACCCGAAATGGACTCTCATATACCCAAGCTGAATAGTGATGAAACAGCATCCCCATCTCCATCAGTAGACGATGATGGCTCGAGTGTCAATGAAGATGGCAAAGATTCTTCAGCGCTGCTGATTGAACAACTAGAGTCAGCACAGGCCTCTGAAGGACCGGATTTTTTGATTGCTGCAGTAGCAGGACTTCGAGAGCAATTAATAGTCATTGACAACATACTGCAAAAGACACCGGCCAATGAATCGGCCAAAGTATCAGAGTTGACGTCCACAAAGATTAGTCTGCAGTCACAGATATCACAGCTTGTAGATATGATTGATGAAGCATCTGTATTAGATGGTGGATTGAGCGCACGAGTCAATCTACAAAACATCAAAATCAACATTTACGATTCATCAGATGATCGTGAGCCTGGCAAGCTAGGGTCGGCCTTGGCTGGTAAAGGTAATAAATTCCTATATACTATACAGATAGAACGACGAGATGGCACGGCAGGATGGATGATTAGCAAGACGTATTCGGATTTCGTGACGTTTGAAGCAGTCTTGCTGAAGACTTTTCCTAAAATCGCCAAGATGCCATTACCACACCGCCCTCGTACAAGTAGTAGAGCAGCTGCTAGACGGTTGTCGAGGGATTTAGAAACGTGGTGTAATATAGTAGTATCGGATGCAGCCATGTGTGAATCTGCTCCGCTGCAATCATTCTTCAAACCAGAAAGTGTGGTGAAAGAACCTCAAAAGAAGATTGGTGCTGATGTACGTGGTAGTGTCTTGCAGACTATTAAAGGAGCTCTCAAGGTGGCTGTGAATGCTTCGAATGCTCTAGATTCTCTGCTGAATGATATGGAAGATGATGCTCGTGGAGTGCCAAGACGGACACCACGTAATTCCAAGGAAGTGCCATCACGTCTATCAACTGGTGATAATGATCTATCAACGCAACGTAGTAATAGCAGTACCAAATTGGCATTGATTCCTGAATCACCGACGAGAAGTACTACTGATGGAAAAGGAGACGTTGCGCGTGGGAATGTCTCTGAGAGGCTAGCAGCTGTAGGATCCAAGCATCGGACTAGTGCTCTCGTTGCCAAGAACGACGATTCGAATAATATGCCACCACCATTACCCATTCGACCACCAGAACGATCAACTAGTAGCCCTGTAGGCTCTTTGTATAATAGTGACTCGTCATCGTCACCACCGAAACGATATCAGGAGTCATTGCCGCCGTCATCACCACGTCGGACAAAGGAGACTACGACGGAGGAAGATTGGGCTGCTATACAGGCTAATGTAGGTCCAGCGGGATTGGTACCCCCTCCGGTACCGTATCGACCTGATGAAGTTAGGAAGTCTGAAGAGGGTATAAGGCAGCGTAAATCAGGTGATTCGGTAGAAACTCCCATGAGAACGTCTGGATCATCAGGGACTTTATCAACATCACCATTAGCATCAGCACAGAATCCATCTCAACCGAGAACCAGACAACGTACCATACCACCTGTAATTACCGACGACGAACTCGAACTAGTGCTAGACTCCTTTTTCGCCACACTCGAAGAAGCATTCGCACTCTCCGACCCATCACAATGGATTCGCCAAAAGGGACTCCATGTAGTCAAACAACTATTACGACGAGCGTATAACGCTACTCTGACCTCATACATTCAAAAAAACCTATCAATGTACATGTCTGAAGAATCCGCCGTATCCTATCTAGATGAACTCAGATCATACTTTTGGCCTAACGACATATGGTGGGAGCAAGCCCCCGGAGCTGTAACTCCAATCCCACAACGCACCGAAGTCGAAATTCAGGACACTAAAGCAGCTGCCAAGCATTTACTTGTATCTGGTGCGCTGCCGACTGGTGGTATACAGCAGATTGTGGGGAGGATTAATACGGTGGCGGGTATTACCAGGCTGTTTAATATGCTGCAGATTAAAGAGTTGAATCGGATTTTGATGTTGGAGTTGCTGGATAATTTGATTAAGGATATTGTTTATGGTACAGTTGAATAAAGGAATGTGGAGGGTAGTCTTGCTTGATCATATTAATACTAATGGAGTATAATACCCCAATCATATTTTTTAAAGCATTTTGTAAAAACAAAATAGAACGCTGCAACATTTTTGGTGACGAGTGTGTGTGTTCATTCAGTCGAATTGTTCTACCAAAGCTTCTAGACATCTCCAGAAGCGAATATTATAGACGGTCAGAGTACATCGTGAAATATGTCTGAAGTATCCTCTGCCGTATTCCTTTCCCCGTGCAGTTCAAGTTTGTCAATTCAGTGGAACTCTTCCTTCGTATTTGACTTGCGTTTACCCAAGATACGTGGAGTGAGGGAGGGACCCTTCCGTTGAGGGGGCGATACCGTACCCCATACTTCCACCTTGGCCATAGCAAAGGAGATGGTGTTTCAGCCCCGGAGAACACTTTTTAACTTTTTGATTCTGGCCCGAGGTAAAACGTTGAGCATAACAGCTTGTCCAACAAATGCCGGTCATCCCACAAATTTGAAATCATAGGTTTCATCGCCAAAGAATTTCAAAAACTACTGCGTTTAAATAACGCCGAAAACACGAGTTTTCAAGTGCATCCAAACAAGTTTGTAGAATATTCAACGTCGCAGGTAGTCCAGATATAAAAGAGCTCCATCTCGTAACGAGAAGATGGTTTGCCACCCTCCAATGACGCGTCGACAAGACGACTTGATTGTGCTTGAAGTTTCAAACACGCCGACAGCCGTTCTGGGAATGAACGTCATGTTAGATTCAAGGTTAAAAAGAGCCTCCACCACGACAAAATACCGCCTCAAGAACATTCTGACGTGCCAAATGTCACTCGCAATAAAGTTTGGCAGCAGTTCTCAAAACCATCCAATACATGGCGAAATAACCGAAAATGCTTCCAATTAGATGTTGGCTGATTCATTACTAGCACAATTCCACTCTCAACATTGCTTTATCAAATAGAGGCCTTTTGGATTAGTTTCAGGCTACACGATGCTTTGGACTCACCGTTTGCGTGTTGTATCCATTTAAGTTTGCATCAATGTAACTTAAAGCCTGTGCATCATGCGTATCTTTGTCTTGTTGAAAGGAAATTCAATGTCCTTTTTGGCAATTGCCGCAAGATTCTAATTCAAAGTGCAGAGAACAAGAATAAGATGGCAACCTAAACTTTCAGGTAATCTGTTAAGGCAGCGGAATTCAATGACGGTGGAGGAAACCCCAAATCCACCTGAAAGTGAGAGCTTTGCGTTTTGGTTCTGTCTTTCAAGGTCTAACGGGATAACCAGCCACCAAATGTCAACTTTGCCAGTACTAGCCAAGACGTGATTCTGAGCTAGATGTCCAGGTTGGTTTGTCGGAGATAGATGTGTTTTCGTTTCCATTCGACTCCCTTTGCCAACGAATTTTGAACGTTCAGGATCAAGGAAGGATGAGCAAGTCAACCGTAGGAAGACGTGCTGGTAAAGCCATGGCCAAGATGAGCGATGAACTAAAGGATGAAGACGCACCACCGCCTCAAGTGCCTCCAAAAACGATGCAAAAAACGCGTCCAAAAGCAGATAAATCAAAATCGTCATTCTGTGATGCACCAGCCATGTTCACCGCCCTTCTTGTCATTTTTGCAAGTAAGAACAGTATATTTTGTGCTCGAACTGTCTCAATTGTTGCCAGATCAACCGCGGGACTCATACATCAGACAAAACCCTAAAAAACAACATATTTTGTTTTACTAGTTCTGTTGCCATTCTGGGTCAATGGCGACCATCTCAGACTACGAGAAGGCCGTGCTGCAGTTCCTACTAGAACTGGGTCTTGGGCTGTTATTATGGTGGATACAAGGGCAGTCTGGTATGATGTACACAAAAAATCCGAAACGTGGTCGATTTTCTGTACTGACACCGTGTTTTGCGAAATAGTGCACAATCGGGCGTACTGCCCAACAACCACCTTTTCTGTCTGGAACGACCTCACCTGCCTCCATATCCGCCTAACCAAAACCTCTTCAAATCGGTATCGAATCTGTTGCTCCTTTTTCACAAACTACAACAATTAAGGAATTATGCACGTAGGCAACATCAATCGACACCATGGTCGATATCAACGTTGGCAAGTCCACACCAACTGCGTCAATTATCCGCGTAACTCAGAACGCGTATGGATCTGGCATGGCACAGTTTGGAAACGGATCGATTGCTATTATTGGCGGTGATTCGTACAATATTGGAACGTATACTACTGATGGAAGACTTGCCAAGAGGGTATTGAATCCCTGTATTACGGGGTGTACAGTTGGAAGCATAGCTGCTGTAGGACCAATGTCCAGTCCTCGATGGTTTCCGACGGTTGTTACTATGGTTGATGGAAGGTTAGCTTGTTTGTTTATGCGGAATCGTTTATCGTAACTGTCTCTGACGATTCTTTTTCTAGTGTGATGATTATTGGAGGAAATTCGTTTTCAGTTGACGGTATGTAATGCGAGCGCCTGTCATTTACCATCACTTATCCAGCCTTTGTTTTTAGCTGCTACATCCAGCGTGACAGACTTGAACCCAACATACGAATACCACCCAGCAAAGGCCGCAGGGCCCATTACACTCAACGTCTTGAGCTCTCTCTTCCCATTCTCACTACGACCTTGGGCCTGCATCCTTCCCTCTGGTCGTGTATTCGTGCACGTTGGAAGTAATTCGGTTCTCATTGATCCAACAACCGATACAGTCGACTCGACGACCATTCCTGCATTTTCTACGGCGACGCAAAGGACGAGAGATTATCCGTATACTGCAGGTGAGATAAGATTTTCATGATATTCAAGTGCGTACAAACTGTAACTACATTTCTGTTTGCAATTTCCCAGCTGTCGTCTTATTGCCATTAACTCTTGCAAACGGCTATACGACAACCATTCTTGTTTGTGGAGGCGTACTGAAATCCAGCAACCCGGATTCGAATCCTGGCACCGATTTGACTGCTTCGAACTTTTGTAACATCCTCAATCCCGATGCTGTTAGTCCTGTAAGTACACTTGTAATCTGTGAATCGGGTGAGAATGAATTCCAGGCTCACAAGTTTGAAAAAGTCTTGGACTGCTGTAGATCCCATGCCCAACGCGCGAGTGATGGCTGATGCCACATTATTGCCTGGTGAGCATGCCATTCTTTTGGCTGGCGTGTTCTTTGTCCGACTAAAACAACCTGGCCTATAGACGGAACTGTCCTGTTCACCAACGGAGCTTCATATGGAATGGCTGGTGGAGTAGCTGGATCAGGTACAGGTGCTCAACCTGTATTAGGAGCTGACTTGTTTGATCCAACTGCTCCAGCTGGATCACAATGGACTAGTTTAGCTGCTGCTGTACGTTATCCCTCGAAAATGCTTGCTTAAAGATACTCTGCTCATAAAGTTTAAAATTTAGACCGTTCCGCGTCTCTACGCCTCTGGCTCTCTCCTGTTGGCTGACGGGTAAAAAACTTTCAGTGGTCGACTCGTCATGTCAGTTTCAACTCTAACATGTCTTTCTCATTACCAGTCGAGTCGTCACTGTTGGATCAGACAATCAGAACTGGAACGACGCCGTCACATTCGGCGCGACATGTACCGTCGCTCTTAACTGTACTGATCCATTTGAATACCGGATGGAAGCGTTCTCGCCACCAGTATGATATACTATGTGTCGATACTTCTTGAAGTATTTTGGTACTGATACAAACCTTCTAGTACCTATCTCTCGGCACGCGCCCCGTAATATCCTCTGTCCAAACCCCACTCACATACGGCACCGTCTTCTTTATAAAGTACTCTGGAGCTACCAGCATCTCGATGGTCACTCTAGTCCGCTACTCCACAACAGCAGCATCAGTAAACACTGACCAACGAACAATCCAACTGAGCATCACGTCTCAGCAAACAGGAGTCGTGTTTGTTGCTTCACCGTTTAGCGGCATGATTGCTCCTCCAGGACACTACCATCTGTTTATTCTGGCTGGTGGGGTACCGTCGGTAGCCTCCATGATTACACTGCCACCGACTTCTTCTAATGGAACTGTCATTGTTGAGAGTCCTGCACCGTCTGCAGGTGCAAGTCCGGCTAGTGCTGCATCACCGTCTGCAGCGGCTGCTGGTAGTGGTGGTGCTACAGCTGCGAAGTTCTTGAGTGCTGGTATGAAGAGAGCGTATAATCCGTGGGGTATCTTGAACGTGATGTGAACACCAGCATATAAAGAACTTGGTATACTGTAAATATAACAATTGGGGTGTTGTATAATGTAAAGAGTAGTCTTATTGGGTTTGTCTAGATGATGGTAAATAAAGTTGTATAAATGAAGAAAATACATGACAATGAATGGTTTACTTTTCAAGCAAACTCTATTTCAAACGAAACGTCGGCTTCGAGGTTTTATCAAACCCGAGATATGCAAGTAGGATCCATGCGAAAGCCATAAAGACATTGATGAGCTATAAAAAAGGAGATTGGAACGAAACTGGAGTCGACGACCAAAAAAGCATACATTTTCTAAGATAGAAGATATCTTGAACAACACAACTTACAATACAGTACCACATTTCTGGATTTCCAACATTACATGTCGAAATCACATCTTCACTGGTTGGATACAGTGCACCACCTGGGAAAACCAGACCATCAAACTCGTTCTGGACCAAGGCCTTGTTCGAGTACACTACAGAGAAACAAGTTCAATGAGCACAATCACCACAATGAGCAGGCAAATGAGAGCCAAGTAAAAATACTGGTGAAGCTGATCCATTGAATCCTAGGAATGTAAATTCAAAGTCAGAATAGAAAAAATCAGCCTATTCCCTCGCATGGCGACAACTGTCACGACAAAGCGTTGAACTTGAATAAATGAGACTCACCATCGTAATGCTGCAGGTACAGTGTCCATATTAGAAAGTGCACCAGCAAATAACATCATGATGATGATACGTGTCGGAGCGAGAATCTGTCCAACTGTAATATTGGAAATAACTGATCCTCAGAACACTCCAACAGCGTTTGCTGTAAATGAGTGAACGATGACGAGCTTCTATAAGTACCAGCTTCCCTCTCATGCTTCACAACAGTTGGTTGCAAGACAAAGATTGGTAGCTGTGGCATAATCACATCAAAGGAGAAATTGACGCAGATGAAAAAGAGTGCCCCAATACGATTCTGGATGCTGAATTGGTTTCAAGATCTGAGTCAGTCTCTGTTCAGACAAGGATTTTGTTCGATGGAACTTACCCTTCAGCGTCCAATCCCAGAGTAAAGAGAGCATATCAAAAGTAACCGCTAGTATATTTTCTTCGACTACTTGATCGGGGAGGAAAAAATACATCTTATTTTAAGAACTTGTACGTTCAAACAATGTCGTCACTTATTGAGACAAACTGGCGAAGGTCCCTCGTTATTCCAGCTCACAGTAGTGTATTAGGAAACCACAAAGAGTACAGTATACGAAAAATGCTCATGCACAATGAGACCTATTTGAGTCTCAACAGTGGTCTCGAAGTACGGTCAAATCCGAGATATCCAAGAAACATCCAGCCCAATGCCATGCAAAAGTTTATAAGCTACCACGAAAACGAAAGTTAGTTCACGTGCGAAAAAGAACAAACGAAACGAAACGTAATGTCAACACCTTTGTAACTTACAATGCAATACCACATGGCTGGATTATCAACCTTGTATGTCGATATCACTGCCTCGCCAGTGGAGTAGAGTCCACCGGCTGGAAAAACTAGTCCTGTGAATTCGTTCTGGTCTAGTGCCTTGTTTGAGTAGGCTAATGTGAAAGCAAAAGTTTTGTTAGAGACATGCCAAACGGTAGAGAATCAAAAAAGTGGTCACGTACTAACAAAACTAATCCATTGGATCCTAGGTAAAAGAATTCCAGGTCAGTTTGAGTGCACCGCAAAAAAGGAGGCAATGCACGTTGACGAAGGTGACAAACCATCTCAACGCTGCCGGCACAGTATCCAAATTAGCGAGCGGTCCAGCAAACAGCAGCATCACAACAATAAGCAATGGGCCAACAATCTGTCCAACCACCAAGTTGGGAATAATAGATCCAAGGAAGAGCCCAACCGAATTGGCAGTAAAAGCATGCACAGCCAAAATCAGCAGGAAAGTGAAGAACTTGGCTGCAGTAGCTTGCAGGCCAATCATCCAGTATAACGGTATTCCCAAAAGTAAAGCTCCGAGAAGAGTGATTGGGATTGTTGATAGCGCTTTGGCTATGTACGCTGATGAGCTTCGATAAGAGCCAGCCGCCCTCTCGCGCTTCACGATGCTTCTTTGCAGCACAAAGATTGGTAGTTGTGGCATGATTACTCCGAAAGATTGGTTGATGCAGACGAAGAAAAGAACTCCAATACGGTTTTGAATTCTAGTGGTAGTCAGGTTTGAGTCAGTATCTCTTTAAACGGAAGTGCACTCACAACAGCATACCCTCCAGAGTCTAATCCAACTCTAAAGTATATGAAGCCTACAGAAGAATCGTCAGTGATATTATTCATAAGGAAGAGGGTGGGTATTTTTGGCTGGTCACAGGCATACCAAGCAAGATAGTCAAGAAGATCGACTGTCCAATCGTAGCAAACCACGTAGCCTTATCTCTAAATACTTCTTTAATGTTTCGAGCAAATAAGACTGTCAATTCGTAAAACCACGTAGAGTTCCAAGTAGCAATTGAATCCTTCAACTCGTCATCTGCTGATCTTGTATCTGGCATGACTGCTTTCGGAGCAGCTTCGAAAGCTTTCGCGAACGTTTCGATTCTGTCTAGTGATGCTGCTTCTCGTTCCTTGGTTCTTCTGTCTGGGGTAACAATGTCGAGGAAGTGATCGGACGGATTGGTTTGATCAGGTAGTGGGTATCCCAATGATGCAAAGTGGTGAAGGGCACCTGTAAAACACGGTATAAGACACGTTTGGCGCGAGTTTGAATAAGAAATATTAGCAGCAAAAAATCGTCCGTCATACCTGACACAGTACCAAACCAAACAAGCTTCCCATTAGCAAGCAAGATAACCTTATCAAACTTTTCCAGAATATCAGTTCTGGGCTGATGAATGGTAGCAACAACAGTTTGATGACGGGACACGGCCATTCCCTTAACCAATGTCATCAAATTGTTGGCGTTGAACGAGTCCAACCCAGATGTCGGCTCATCCAGAAACAGGATCTTGGGACGAGTTAAGAGCTCGACTCCAATAGCAACTCGTTTACGTTCTCCACCTGATATTCCTCGTAATTCAGAGTCTCCAATCGGCGTGCTTCGGATATGTGATAGGCCAAGTTCCATAATCACTAAGTTGAATGTGTGAGTTGCAAGGGTTGTTCAGACAAGGAATAAAAGGTCATACCATCGTTGACTCGTTCCATCTTTTGTGCATGTGTCAGCGACTTTGGTAGTCGTAACTTGGCAGCGAATTCCAGAGTTTCTTGGACACTTAAGTTACGAAAGAGCAGTTCATCTTGTTCACAAACTATAAGACAAGCATGATAAATGTTAGAAAGATGAAAAACAAATCCACACCTCAATTGCAGAAATACTTGCAAGCAGCGATTCGACGCCATGTCTTGGGTGAACGTTCATGTCCATTGATCAAGACTTTACCACCCAGTTCACCCGCTCCTACACGGCCAGACAAGACGTTTAATCTAATTGAAAATAGAAAATGAGTATGAAAACTGTAAGGAAAGTGCCAGAGCAAAGGGGCAACAAAAAAAGAATGTAGGAAAAGGCTTTATTGACTCACAAAGTCGACTTTCCAGCACCACTGCCACCCATAATAGCCACCAACTCTCCAGGCGCTGCAAATCCATTAAGGTTATTCAACAAAACTCTTGAAACTTGCGGCTTCTTGCCGATCTTTACTGTATACGATAGATCGTGCCATGAAAGCGTGTATCCACCATCATCTTTAGTCACAGCATCATGTGGACGAGCAGATTCTGGGTGGACTGCAGTTGAATGTCTCTTGTTGATAGATTGTGGGTCAACCGGTGGTGATGCATTAGCGACTTCAATTGCAACATAGGGTGAATGTGGTGCTGCAGGAGATGAGGCGGCGGCGGTTGCTGGAGATGCTGATGAACCAAGTGCTTTAACGGATTCTGGGACTAGATCTCCTTCCATGGTGAGAGACTGGTATAGCTCTCGACAGGTTCTGATGCGTTGTTCTTGTGTGATTTGGTGAAGGAGCTAATGCGGCTCCAAAGTAGTGATGATCTTTTGTAGTGGAGCCTGGCAATTTGTGCAGTGGCGTGGACTATAGATCGAGTGCCAAAACGCATAGTGCAACACGGTACAACCTTTCCGGAGATTTTTCAGAAAAATATTATATTATTCCAAGTTGACAATTCGATACAAGACCAAGACACCAACAACATGCCAATGGTATCAACAAGTTAACCATGCAACACGTTACGAAATGCACGTTGTATGCTCGTACGAAACCTGGGCGGATGATGTACCAAATCCCACACCAATCCAAAAAAAAGGAAGCTGCGCTCGAAACCTAATTTTGAGTCCGATGCAACTCCCAATCCCACTATCGTGAAGCAATTTGCTTTACAATAATGACACGAGTCATTCCAAACAGATTTGTCTTTCATCTCGTATTCTTCTTGCTTCTCCACACGAGACTAATATCAGCCCACGTCAACACATACGCAATTCACTTGTATGACGAGACAAGAGGACGAGCGTACACGACAAAGGAAGCAAATGCCAGTACACGCAGTCTAGGATTCGAGTTTATAGGACCTGTTGGTGACCTGGATGGCTACTTCTTGATTTCTGATGCTGATCGTGGAAGTGATTCGACGAATAGTGATCGTTTACAGAGGAGGCAGGAAGCTGAAGCGGCTTTACTGGCTCATGAGCACGTTAGGTGGTTTGAAAGCCAGAATATAAGGCCGCGATATACGCGACATTGGAGGTATAATGATCCGTTGTATTCGTGGCAATGGCATCTGGTAAAGTGTTTGAAGCTTTTTTTGCAACATGACTTCTGTCATCGAGACATGTAACTAAAACCCTCAACGGTAATCTTCCTAGCATGGAGAAAGCATGTTTGGTGAACCGTCACATCAAGACATCAATGTGGTACCTGCTTGGGACGCTGGTATCAATGGAACTGGCGTGACAGTTCTCGTATTGGACGATGGAATAGATTTCAACCATCCTGATTTGCTTCCAAACTGGGTAAGCTATTCCCCTTTGCAGCATGGTCTCTGTACACAATCGTTCCTTCTAAAAGATATACCAATGGATGTAGCGATCGGATGCCAGTTACAACTTCATGACCAAAACCAACTCCCCGCTTCCTGGTCCAGGAGAAACACACGGCACTCGATGTGCAGGCCAAATAGCAGCAGTAGCAAACAATTCAGTATGTGGAGTAGGAGTTGCTCCAGGCTGCAAAATATCCGGTGCACGTTTAATCGCAACATCAAACACGGACGCAGTCGAAGCATCAGCATTAACATATGCTTCTCAAATCAACGATGTGTATTCGTCTTCATGGGGTCCATCAGATGATGGTGCTTCGATAGATGGACCTGGATATTTGACAAAGCTCGCCATGCAGAGAGGAACGAATCAAGGACGAGGAGGTCGTGGAAACATATTCGTATTTGCTAGTGGGAATGGAGGATTGTATCAAGACGATTGTAATTTCGATGGGTATGCTAATTCGGTGTATACGGTTGCTATTGGTGCTATACAAAGTAATGGAAGAAAGCCAGATTATGGAGAGACGTGTTCGGCACATCTGATTGTCACTTATTCGGGAGGGCTGACTAATGGAATCGTAAGTTAGTGGGAACCTGTTTAAAAACATTTGGGCGGTTTATCAACAAATTGTTTTGCTTTGCAGACGACAACCGACGTAGACGGCCAATGCACAAATCAGCATTCAGGAACCTCTGCCGCTGCACCTCTCGTATCAGGAAGCATAGCGCTAATGCTATCCGCAAACCCAAAATTACATTGGCGAGACGTTCAACAAATCCTCGTCGATACCGCCAAAATAACAGACCCAAACGATTCATCATGGCATGTTAACGGGGCAGGACGGAACATTTCTCACAGCTACGGATTTGGGAAATTGGATGCTTCAGCTGCCGTTTTCGCATCCCAAAACTGGACTTCGTTACCCATTCCTCAGATGACGAGCACTCGTACAGCATACCCGAATCGAGTCATATATGCTGGAGATACATTGAATGATTTCATTGATTTCACTAGAAGTGATGTTAGAAGTTCTGGGATTTCGAGTTTGGAGCATGTTGAAGTTACAATTCGTATGAAGGCTCCTATACGAGGCAAAGTAACCATTTCGTTGACATCGCCATCCAAGACGGTTTCTGTTTTGGCACCGCCACGACCTGGAGATATATCTTCAGACGGATATGATTCATGGACATTTAGCACAGTACATTGTTGGGGAGAGTCACCACTTGGATCGTGGCAGTTAACAGTCACTGATACACGAGATGTCGGCAACGACAACACTGGACTCCTTGTCAGTTGGGAATTAGCCATACGTGGCCGATGTGCAGATTCAGATACAACGTTAATGGAATCAGGATACCGCAAGTGCAATATCGCAATCTCTCAAGATGCTGGTCACGCACAGTTCTTATCAATGTCGATCGGTACTGCCGTATTAGTCGTACTGTTTGTATTGCTCTGTGGTGGCATCTACATGTACCGCAAACAAACACCATGGTGGAAAACCGGTGGATTCATCTGGCAGAACCGGTATGAACGAATCGATATCGAGAGCCCGACCAAGACGTCCCCATTCTTCCCACTCGAAGCTCCAATACGCAGCTACCGTGCCAGCAACAATGAGCAAACAACCCCATCAACAGCACCTTCAGCAAGCACAGACTATTCATCCACAAGCGATGCAGATGATTCCCCAGACTCTATACGGCTGCTATCACCAGATTCGAAAATGCCACCATCGCTACTCCAGTTTATTGAGCAGTCTCAGAATGGTGGGATGGGAGGTGGGCTGTTACGATCTTGGAGTCAAAGCAATTTATTGTCGAGACTTAATCATGACGAGCAAGAGTCAGCTGCAGCCAAAACGTCTCCTCCGAAACGGAATGACGCATCACCACAAGAGAAGCCGAATCCGCCTCCCAAACTTTCAATGCCACCGTCACGGCCTGGAACGCCATCTATGGGTCGTATGGTGCGAGTTATGAGTAGTGCAAAGTTCGAGTAGACACAGCAAGAGCAGTTGGAATTCGGTGATGTTGGGATTTCACGTACGACACTTATAGTAGCAACATCATAGTAATACATACCGCTATAAATACACGTTAATATCACGTCCTAACGCGTGCATACAATCTTCCCCGCGGTTTTCTATCGTTCGGCCGCTGTAAGCTCCGGTTTTTTTCTTGCCTCCGCAGAGAGTTAACTAAGCTCAAACACACTTGTTATGTTCCAGATGCTGTTTGACCTTATACACTACAAGATCCGTCTGTACATACATACATTTCCGATATACGTTAAATGCATTTTGCTTCATCAGTTCGCCTTTAGGAATCGTGTCTTTCGTTGTTCTATAGGTATGCATGTTGATGATGATGATTTAGCAAATCGCGTCAGGAATCGTATCTGCGTTCTACAAGTTACCATCTTGCCAACCTCTGGTGTTTTTTATGAGCGGAAGGACGTGTTTGCGGCTCTTGCTATAAAACGTGACAAACAGCACCACATCATGAAATTGCATCATTCTCTTCCCAGACTACTCTTCAAGCTCCAGCGACCCGCACCAACCACAACCATATACCGTACCATGTCTGCATCTGCTCAGCACTCCCTGCCTACCTCTACCGCTTTGAAATGGGCTGACGCACCATTTGTGCAAAAGTTCGCATCTGAACCAACGACACTGAGAATCGAGAATGGGGTTGCGTACATACATTTAAACAATTCGTCGACAAGGAACTCGTTGTCGTATTTGCTGCTGGCTGATATGTTGGCCAAGTTGAAGAGCATTAATCCTGGTATGTGTTTCGTGGAATTTTGTTTGTAATTTGGGAATACGACGAGTCAATTGTAGTGGCTGAAACTCAATTGCAACGTCAAAAGAATTGATTTTCGCCGCTTGTACGTTGTTCCTTGCCTTGTTTACCAGAGCTAACACTTTTGTCTTACAGGTTGGGTCTGGTCGCCTAACTGGCTCGATGTAAACGATCTAAAGACCTCATTGGCTGCCAGCGGTGCTAATTCGAACGTCAAATGTGTGGTTTTCACCGCCTCCGGCCCTGTATACAGGTTAGCTGCAGATGCCGATGCTGTCGCACCAATAAATCATTTTCCTCTTGATCGTTTTGTTCATTTCCTCCTATACACATAGCTCAGGCCACAACCTAAAAGAAGTCATGAACTCTCCACGTGAATTCAAGTCAGATCTCTTCAATTTATGTGCTGAGACAATGCTGTATATTAAGAGGATTCCACAGGTGCGTCGAATAACAACGTCACGTCTGGTCGAGTTGATGGGCATTATTTGCTCCAAAACTACAGACATTTATTAATCACACGATATTATATATAGGTCACGGTGGCCAGAGTGCAAGGAATAGCTACCGCTGCAGGACTGCAGTTAGCGACGCAGTGTGATCAGGCTATCGCGTCGGACAAGTCACAATTCCAATACCCTGGTAAGCTATAGATTTATGCGTTCCTCAAGCTTATGGTGGTTTTGGTGATGCCTTGTTTTGGGCCGTCCAGTTAATGATGACAGATAAAAAAATGCGAATGGAGCCTCAAGATTGTCATCAAAGCGACAGACAACATACTCAACACAACACACTCTCCAATTAGGCGTCAACAATGGAGGTTTCTGCACAACACCATCGCTACCTTTAGGCCGTCCAAACGCTGTCGTGAGTGTGAAAGGCCTTTGTCTTTGCAGGTTCTGCAACAGTGCTTTTTTTACCCGTCTAATCACATTTCACATCCCAGCCCGCCAAACAAGCCCTTCGTCTCCTATTCAGCGGTGACCTGGTCCCTGCATCCGAAGCCCTGCAGCACGGATTCGTCTCACACGTCGTGCCAGATGCAGAGCTAGAATCCTTTACGAAGTCCTATTGTGAGAAGATTGGAGGAAGATCGTTCGGACCACTAGTTAGTGGGAAGTGGGCGTATCACAGACATGCTGGTATGAGTAGTGATGATGAGGCATACCAGTTTGCGTCGCAGGTGATGGTGATGCAGCAAGAGTTACGTGAGGAGCCAGCTGATTTCAAGGCTCGTTGGCGCTTGTAAAGAGCAAGGTAGAAATGAAAATTTGAAATGTCAAAGTGCTCTATATATATCCTGTTGAACTATTACGAGCGTCAGTGGAAGGTAGCACAGGAAAAAGTGTTTTTTGTTGGAGCCAACGAAGCGAGTGACAACCGCGCATAAAATCAACAAGAAATAACCCAAAGAAACAGCAAATAAGATCACAAAAACACCTCTTCTTGATTTAAACCCGATTCTGTTTGTGTGTAAAAAATTTCTACAAGAGCGCTAGCAATACCACCCATAACAATTTCATAACGATTATTGTGGAGCAGTTGAACTCTTTCGAGTACTGCTCAATCGCCTCTTTTGATGCAATTCTTGTCTCTTTTCTTTTCGTTCCTTGAGACGGTGAGCCAAGACACCAGCGTATGTAGCAGCAGCTTCCTTGGCAGCTTCACCTCTCTTCTTCTTCAATGCAACACGACGTCTCTTGCGTTGAAGAGTGGCTGGAGTAACCAATCGTTGGATTTTGGGGGCTTTTGATTTGGCCTTTGATTTCTCCTTGCCTTCTTTGGCGGGGATTTCACGACGGATTACGTATTTGCGGACGTCGTCTTCTTTTTCCAGTGCCTAGGGTGATTGTAGGAGAGTGAGTGACTGTGACTTTGTTGAGCGGCTGCCTTTTTATTTCATCGTGACAAAAAGTCACTCGACGATAGGCAATCACATGCGTATACTTACAAACATCTTTCGGATCTTGTTTGCTCGTTTGGGACCCAGTCGTTTTGGCACATTGCGATCAGTCAATCCTTCAATGTCATTGTCACCTTGTTTGACAACGCTCAAAGCCAATACTGAGAGATCAGAGGCGACGATGCAACCACGTACGGACTATGTGAGCAAAGAAATTGTCAGTATACTATTTCAAAACACAACAGGTTCAGACTCTTTTCCAGATCACACGTACTTTACGTTTACGTTCTCCCTTTCTTCGTTGACGGAAACATGAGTGACCTTTACCCATCAACAATCGGACACGACTAGGTACCAAGACACCTTGCTTCATTGGGAAACTGCAGGAGATGGATGTTGCAATGTGAGCAAAAAAAACAATCCAAGTATAAAGAATGGGTAACTTACCCTTGTTTGTCGTTACCACCAGTGATTCTGAAGACATAACCCTTGAATTCTTCACCCAAGAAGTCACCTGTAATATGATATGAGCTCATTGACCTCAATACGAGCTAGACAAGACCAGTAACATACCCTTGACTTCATGGCTCATACGCTTGTCATAGAAGCCACGTCTAAAAATCAGCGATATTTGTTACAAACCCACACTAGTAAAATCATTCTTCCGACATCGTCAAGACCTACACTCGACGTTCATCGTCAATATCAATCAGTTTTTGAGCACCCTTTATATAGAAAAGAGAGTTTAGATACTACATTCTTCATAACGAGTCAATACTACGGGTACGTACCGTTTGAGGGTATGAGATATTGAGCTAATGTATAAAAGAAGGGGGTAGAAAGAGTGTGAGTTAGCAAGCTTGGGAATGTTTTTGTCCAAATGTTGATTTGCTGATGCTGGTTCAAATGAGCGAGAGGGAAGCTGATGCCAATTTCTACATCTAATGAATGCCAATTCCAAACTGACAGCCTCTCCTCTGCTTCCTCTCTGCCATTTAACTCTCTCTCACAAGAGGACACTCTGCTCCAAACACTGGACATCGAACGCATCCATCGAATCCCATGCGGTTACATATACAATTTGAAGCATAGATATGTTCAAAATGCCTCCTTATATGCAACTATTCACTCAGAATCCCTCATACGTACCTTCATCTTGCTGTTTCGCTCTAGCTTGAAGACAAGTTGAACGATTGCAGCTTTTGACTTGAGAAAATCACATTGCCAGTTCCAACTCTTTAAAACACATATGAAAACGAGACATTTTGAATAGCGGTTTGGTGATCAGAGGCGAGATTTCCATTCCATGATTCTGCATAGTCACGATTCCATCGCACAATTCGTGTTTACGCCAGCATGACCTCGCAGCTTTTGCACAGATCGATTCGCACAAGACTGTTGATCGTACTTGGTCATAGATTGGTATAAAGTTACTTTCGAAATTGAATTGATACTAGCCATATTCATTTGACTGTCTGGTTCATATTTTGCATCTATGTACTCGAAATCCCCCAAACCCCCAGCTCAATTCAGCGACTTTATGGCAAAGGACAAAGTTGTGATAGTAGGATCTGGCACGTTTGGATTGAGTACTGCCGTTGCACTGCAAAAGAGGGGGTGCGTACTCTGGTTGTAGTGGCTAGTTCGCTGCTTCGTAGCTTGGACTCTGATCACGAATTTTGAATGCATGTGTTATTTGCAAATACTGGAAAAGAGCTAAATTATTGATTTCTTAACATAGATATGCTGTTACAGTGCTAGATCGTTGTCAGATTCCGGCTGAGGATGGTGCTTCGACTGACATTAGCAAAGTGATTAGAGGTTGGCTGATTTATGTTGACTCACAACATCACAGACCTTTCTACTGATCAACGCTCTATAGCGGATTATGGTGAAGACATCCACTATCAGAACCTCGGAATGCAGGCCATCAATGAATGGTTGAAATGGCATCAAGACTCCATGGAAAGATACAACATTCCGTTATTCGACCAATGTGGAGCACTCTTTCTATCGGATAGTTTAGATACGCATAGTACTTCTACCATCCGGAATTTCACGAAAGCTGGATATGGGGATACGATAGAGGTCATCACCAACGAGAACAAGGATCAGTTTGTAACGAGATACCCGGGTGTCGCGAGTGCATTTGCTCATTTGCAAGGTGGCTATCTGTCAAAACGAGCTGGTTGGGCATATGCTGCATCTGCTATGTCGTACCTATTAGGGAAAGCTAAAGAGTTGGGTGTTGTCTTTCACGAAGGGATTTCCGGCACGTTTTCTTCGTTTATAGAAGAGAATGGAACCACTGTTGGAGTAATTACACGAGATGAGATACAGCATTTTGGACGTATTATAGTAACTGCTGGATCATGGACACCGTCTATACTACCCGAAGTCTCTGATATGGGTGTTGTCGCGTCGGGACAAGCTGTAATTCATTTACGAGTACCAGAGCATTTACGTGAAAAGTATATGTCAAAGAACTTTCCTGTATGGCTTACGAATATCGCTCAAGATGGTGAGAATCAGCAATGATGAAATCCATGTTAATGAGTACTTACAATCCTTTTTGTCTTCTTCGAACAGTGGTGGATTTCGTGGACATGAGTGGTTTCTATGGATTCCCGGTGAATGAGGAGGGTATCATGAAGGTCAGTAGCCCTGTCCTCTGCATATTGTCTTTCTCGCCAAAGTGACTTTTTTCTCTCCCATTTTAGATCGCACATCATGGCCCTGGATACACCAACCTCTTAAAACCACCATATTCTCATACCACCACATCTGTATCAATCCCTCAAACCTCTGTAACGCATCCCACCCAAACTATCCCACTAAGCTCTGTGACAATGTTTAGGGCCTTCCTGCA
Organism: Synchytrium microbalum; assembly: GCF_006535985.1. Lineage (NCBI taxonomy): Eukaryota > Fungi > Chytridiomycota > Chytridiomycetes > Synchytriales > Synchytriaceae > Synchytrium > Synchytrium microbalum. The sequence continues at coordinate 127,762 of NW_022158393.1, read as the reverse complement.
GAAATACCTGCCCGAGCTAAACACCTTTGATATTGTCAATACCCGTCTATGCTGGTATACCGACTCTTTTGATGGAAACTTTCTAGTGGATTATATACCTACACGACCTGGTGTCATGGTCGCCACTGCTGGATCTGGACATGCGTTCAAGTTTACGCCTGTCTTGGGAGATGTCATAGCTGATATATTTGAAAGGAATGCAGCCTCTGCCGTGTATAGAGATGTATTTAGATGGAGGACTGCGAAGAAGGCTGGAGTAGAGCTTCAGGGAGAGGAAGGGCGGGTTGTGAAAGCGGCTCGAGGACGAGAAGAACTTCAAGCTCATCGAATGGCGCGTCGTGATGAGCTTTTAGCTGGTAAATTATAAATGAAGGAGCGCATATAATAGCTCATAGTGGTTTCATATAGATCTCAATGCATTGTTTGTCGCGTTTTCTTTGAAGCTTCGTAAGCTTCGTTTCATTATAGATTCCATATACTAACTATGCCTATCATCGCATCTCGACTTGCTGAAGAACAACCGTTGTCGAGAACTGCAAACTTCTGCGCAAAAAGTTGAAGAAAAAGCTTATTGAACAGGTAAGTTCCAACAATTCTAATGATTTATAATGAAGTATAGTAAACTAGAACTTCGTTTATCACGAGACTGTTGATCTTACTTGGTCACAGCAGTAGAAGCATTAAACTTCTAGGTGGCGCAGTTAGTACACAACCTGGTTTTATCAAAGCCTTGGTTCAAAAAACGGGTGGATAAAACTGTGGTGTTGATGAATTCCATACAAGACCTCAAAAATCCTCGGTCTGAACTTCTGTTACTACGAGCTTGTACAGGATTAGTCAAAATGGTCTTCTCGCTTATGACCACAGCTCCTGTATTCGCTCAAAGTGCTTGCCGATACCTTCGACGAGAGTCTACGCAAATACCTCGGATCTTGTGCGAACCAAAGAGAGTGAACAAAGTTATGTGTACGTCATATTGCTACTGGGCTCATTGTCTTTTTGCTCATATGTAGAAATCTACTGCAACTGCTATGGGTCGAAAGAAATTCGTGATTCTCAGATCTGGTGTAAGGCATGGAAGTTTAATTTGCTCAAGGCTTTGGTTGAAGTGGAAACCTTCGTGTTCCATTGGGTACGCTTGACAAGAGAAGTAGAGGGAACACTAGAGTGACTTTGGTACAGGAAACCCAGCCGTTCCATAAGAACCCAGTTTTCAGTATGGAACATCTTCTCGCGTCATTGAAGCTGTGCTGAAAGTGGGCTTTTGAGGTGACCGATATCACCATACGTTTGAAATGTAGGGGACATTGCTCGTCGATGAGATGGAAGCTCTAAGTTGATGTTTGAAGGTATGAGATTGTTTTGACGTGACAGTAGCTGATAGGGCAAAAAAGCAAAGACCATTCTTCATGTCTCGTAGATTTGTGGAAGGCACGCTCTGATACTGAATCATTTTTCAGTGGCTCGTTATATCTTGCTGCTGAATGCTCAGTCTTGAACTTGATCTTGTCATTTGATTAGAGTAGGCATGCTAGCGACTCTGAAATCATTCTACAAGAGCACGGTGTTGGAAATGTTAGTCGTTACAAACAATTTTGTACATTATACGCTCCATATTATCTGTAGTTTCTTAAAAAGTCAGAAACAAAAATTATTATTAATTAGGCCACACGACTGGACCACTACCATTGGTTTTAATTACTGCTTTCCATGTTATTTCGATGATCTCGACAATGAATTTCGAATCAGTTTGATCAATTCGTCGACCTTTTCCCTAAACTTGGCTGGATCTTCAAAAACGTCAGGCGTCATTGAAACATAAAGATTATCGCCTCCAGTTGCAAATGCAGACCACGTTAAGTGAGCTTGTGTCAAACGGACTGCATTGATGAGGACTCCCTGTGCATCGTTCGAAGCAGCAAATGTCAATTCCTTCTTGCAGTTTGCAGAGGCCTAGAGAAAAAGACACGATTGGGAAATGTGCTTGTTTGACTTCTTTTATAAATTTGAGAAGAGAATTCAACTCGCCTCATATTCCAGTGATAAAAACGGAACAAAAACACGCGAGTTCCTAATACCCAAAGTGATGTCTTCGGGGATGTTGCCGTATATCTCTGAAATGTCCATCCAGATGGTGAAACCAGCTGCTATAAGTTCATTTCGAACTTTCAAGACCGATTCCTTGTACTGCCTATCCATGGATTCCTTGGGAGTTAGTTGTTGCTTACGTGAGGGCAAAGCGTTCGATGGCACTGATAGTCTTTTACCATTGATAGGAGATAAACACATCCTTGATATCATGCATGTCCGTATGAGGTGCGACTTGAGGTATGGCTACAGACACTTGGCGCTGGACAGCCTTCCCACCCCCACTTGACGACGACATCACCTTTGATCCTGCCATAGTCTGAGCTTGAGACCGCCGTCGCAAATACAAAACACCTGCTACGATTGCAAGTATGGCCAATACACCAACAACACCACCAGCGATTGCCCCTACGTTTGTTCCCCCACCAGAACCAGTATCGGCTGCAGTTGAGTTGGCTAGAGAAGCAGCTGAGGTGGTCGCAATTGATGGAGATGCACCATTAACGGCTGGAGAAGCGCCAGTGCCAGCGCCAGCGCCAGTGACTGTACCATCAGGGTTGGTATTAGAAGGAGATTGGGCAATGTAAGGAGAGGCGACTGGGGCGGCAGACTGGGCAATGTAAGGAGAGGCTACCGGCGAAGGCCCAATACAGAGCGGCTGTGTAAGGTAGTGTTGAGTTCGCGAAAAGTTCCACATTCGACTATGCAAATACTACTTACTCCCGTTTGAGCGTTATAAGCACTTGACGGCTGACACTGTGTCCCCTGAAGACAGTAATTTCCTTTTAAAGAAACCAGTGAGTTTTTGGAACACTTGGGCTGAACTAGCAACAAACCCAACCGTATTGTGTTGTGCCGCAACATTGGGCTGATGGGGGTGAGCTATAATATACACGAGCAAAAACAATTGATTAGATACGAAACCAACTGAACAACGATTGATTTGAATCGCACCATGTGCTCCCACAAAGGCTCCATCCACTAGGGCAATTGATGGTTGCACCTGAGTAAGCACAGCCGTAAAAGAATGTATTCCCAGTAGCGATCGCATAGCAAATCGTGGCTCCATAGCATCCATCGTTCTGTTCATTACCTCCTGTCTGGCAATCGACCCAGCCGAAACTGACGCCTATGTGACATATGGTCTAGGTCAAAACATTTTCTTCAAGCCAATTCACAAAGGGAGGGGATATTCGAAGGCGCCCTTACAATTGCCGGGAGGAGCTTGATACTGGCCGGTATAACAAGAGGCACTCTGACTCTGTTGCTGAATTTCCTCACAATACCACCCGTAAGTACCACCCTGCGCGCATGCTTGCGAGGTAGGACCTAATGAGATTTCAATTGAGAACTGTTAAGAATTTTCTTTTGGCGAAAAAGATTTCAGCATTGACAACGCAAAACAACGACTTGTAAAAAAAAGCAACATCATGTGCATCAATTAACTAGCATACACAGCCAAAATCAGACTCACAGAATGCAGGACCGGTCTTCCCGTTTATAGTGATTTGGCCACAGCAGTTAAAGCCATCCTTGATTGTGATGCCTGAACAAGTTACTGAAGCATTGGCACGGTCTGCAGTAAATGCGAGTGCAATGATGATAATAACGGATATGAAACTGGTTGATGACTGAAGAATAGAAGCCAAATCCAAGGCCATGGCTGTCAAGATTGAGAATTTGGTCGTCACAGGAAAGTGGTCTGAATACGACCCGATATCAACAAACCGACAGACCTGCGAGAACTGCTGTCTGCATAAGCATCGACCATCGTACCCTGGAGGAAGTCGAAAAGTAAAGGGTGTTTCAGGCTTAGTCATATATTCGTTGATCTTGACCCAAGACAATGAATGGCGATGAGCCAGAATAGCAATGCGTGTTTCATTTTATGCTACGTAGAGTCGACTTCTTTGAGCTGGAAGGTTTCTTAGTATTATCACGCTTTTGTATCTGGATGGCTACGAGGCAATAGTGCAAAGCTTTTGGGTTTCACAAACACGGCTCAATGTGTCCATATGTTGACCCCGATTTTCTCCCGTTCCTGCTCATGGAGTTTCACTCACAGCTTGTATGAGACACGGGGACGTGTTTTGATAGTAGTTGTAGTAGTCTCATTTATAGTGACACGGTTGTAGTTTTAAAGTAAAAAAAAGTAAACATCACACAACACATAGTAACTTGATAACCGTTAATCATCAGTCTATTCAGTCAGTCTTAATTCTTAATTCTTAAAATTAAAATAGGTGAAAACCGCGTTCCTGTCGCGATTGACACTTTTTCTGACTTTCACTGCCATCATGACTTTACGTGTTTTGTTTCCTTCAGCACAACAACAGGCAGCAAGGTCTGGCAGCATCTCGACGAGCA
>NW_022158393.1:0-123167 GCF_006535985.1 Synchytrium microbalum | reverse complement strand
ACCCAACTCCTGTTATTACTCTAAAGAGTAGTTTGCATCTTACCACATCATCTGGCTACCTACATACAAGACAAGCGGTTGCTCGCTCTTGTCTTCGAATGTGTCTGGCATAATTGCATCTACTTTTTTTCACCTCCCCTGCACAAGTGTTGGAGGGCTCCTTCACACCAATTGGCACCAGACAGAGTCGACTTGGATGCCACGCAAAGATCATCTTTTGCCCTCACTATCCACAACAACTGTGGTTTTGATGAATGGTCCAATGTTGAAATGGTAGTCCAAGAAGGATGCAAACCAAACCTCTTCCACATGGTGTAGGGGTCCTTTTGGGTAAAAGTAGTCTCCATGGTGCAATACAGCCAAGAGTATGTAATATGCCAACTTTTTGATGGTGTGGAGTTTAGATCCAGGATGTTCCCTCTACCATTGCACAAATTCATAACTTGTGTAAGAGTAAAACCCCAGCATTTTCTTGCTCGATTTATCTGGGTTACCAATGTTAAAAAGAGCTCAGGTCGTGTCGTCTTTTTTTCCTTGTACTTGTTTTGTGTGGTGTGAATTCTCATTCGAAAAGAGGTTTGATGTATGGATGAATGTTGTGTGTCAAAGGGCATTGTGAATGTGTGTTCTGCCCCTTCTTATGATGGTTATTGTTGTATTTCTGTTTATTATGTGTATGCTCTCTAAACAATGAGAGATACTCGGCACATCAAACTGGTCAATGGATGTATAAGCAGAGCTGGATCTTGTGCACAGATAAGAAATCCAAGCTTGGTTATAGACGCCTGCCTATACATGGGTTGTTGCATCACCATGTCGCTGATTTGCCCTTCCTCGACTCACGAGTGTGAAACGTGGTGATTGAGGGAAACAAATCAAGAACAAGAACATGAAGCATTTCTGAGTTGAGAACTCGTAGCCCCACAACAACTTTACATGTTGTACATTTTTACAATTCGATTGGATCAAAACCATGGCTGCACTGGGAATTGGTCTTACTATTCGATGACCCTGGTGGTGTATTCCACTGGGTCAGAGGTTTGCCCTCGCCATTGAAGAAGACATGTTTTTGACAAAACAATTCTTCATGTTTGCGCCGGAAGATCAGTTGTTTTATAATCTTGTCTTCGTTTAAGTGGTCCATGGGGTTCTCATCTTGTTTGCTTTATTGAAGCTTGTTTTTTGCGAGCATGGAGGTGTCTGTCCTTGTGGCGTTTCCCTTGTTTTTGGAGTTTGAATGTGCTTTGGAGAGTTGTTTTAAGATCTTGTTGATCAAAACCTGTTGCTGTGACTTATTGTGAGAATGAAATTCACACACCATTTTTTACCTCCCGGCTCTGTTGGCTCGAACGATCTGGAATTTGCTGTACTCATTGAGATGCAGTCCTTTCACATCGTTTAGTAGTTATTCAGTGTCGCAAGGTTGTAAATTGGTGCTAATCCCTATACTCCATAGTGAGACAATTAAACAAATTACCTTCCAATTTACAGTGGGATCAATTAACGATTGCATTTTAAGGTGGCCGGGCGCTCAATATGTTGATTGGATTGGGTATGTGTGAAGAATTCCGCCCTCTTCAAAAAAAAAAGTCCAATTTAACAAAATCAAAAGTCAGAACATCTCTCTACTACTTTGGGCCACAGTGCCTGAAATGCCCTGGCAACCCGTACTACGGAGTGTTGATTTATTGATGCAAGATTTCTTGTGTTTTTTTTGGTAAATATACGAGACTAAAAAAATTGCTACAGGTGACCATTCTATTCGAAGCCACCACGAGTACCACCACCCAATCCTTTAGCTGCAGACTGCTGAGTCTTGCGCTGCTGTTCAAGTTTGGGACCTAATGAAAAGATTTGAGTTAAACACAAATACGATACTAAACACAGGTTTCACGAATTAGCTTACAGTTGGAAATACGATGACCCAAACCACCACAATATGTACACTCTACATCAGCACCGGCAACACCTTTAAATGCTTCAGTAGGATCTTCGAGTGCTTCTAGGACAGGAGGCACACGTTGTTTGGCTTCTCTAAGCAAGTGTTTCAAATCCAACAGAATCTGTTCTGAACAGTTTCGATTGATGAAGGTTGTAGCGACACCAGTCTTTCCTGATCGACCAGTACGACCAATTCTATGGACTGTGGAATTGATGCGAGTCAGTTCCAAAGTGCAAGAAAAAATTGCATGAACGTGAAAGAAATATTCGTGAACTCAAGAGCTTTTGCGGTGATGATGATACATACCATAGTCTTCGATTTCCTTGGGCATATCATAATTGATGACATGTTGAATACCAGCAAAATCTAATCCTTTGCTAGCCACATCGGTAGCTACAAGAACATCGGCTTTCCCTTCTTTGAAAACCTTGACTCCATAATTTCTCTGTTCTTGGTCTATTGAATGGATGCGTGTTAAGTTTCTAGAGCCATTAAATCTGCGTCCAAATGACTATTAAATATGACGTCTCATGACGAGTTACCTTTGCCACCATGAATAGCGACTGCATCAATACCCTTGAGCAACAGGTACTCATGAATGTCGTCCACATCGTTCTTGTTTTCAGCAAAAATCAAGACCTACAAGGATTGTATATTAGCAAAATATTACGCAGAAAAAAAGTCGCTCAACATTATTTGGACAACGTACCGGAGGTGGGGTCTTTTGCAGACACTCTAGCAAGTACAGCATTTTGGCTTCTTGCTTTACATACTCAACTTCTTGAATGACATCCAAACTGGCAGCACCAGCACGCCCCACATTGACAACGACTGGCTTGACAAGTGCAGACTTGGCAAAGTTTTGAATCTTTTTGGGCATGGTGGCTGAGAATAACAAGGTTTGTCTTTGAGCCTGTTGGTTGAAAATTGAGTTCAGCGAACATGCCAAAAAAAAAACTACACCAACTCATACGATGTTTCAACAAACCTTGAAGTAGGACATGATGTTCCTGACGTCATCTTCAAATCCCATATCAATCATACGATCTGCTTCATCCATGGCAAGAAAGATACATGAATCGAGATTTATTTTGCCCTTTTCTAGCAGGTCTTGTAGACGACCTGGTGTAGCAACCACGATATGTGGACCTCTATGGTAAAGGTATCCAGTGAGTGCGAAGTTATGAAAATCACCAATAAGCATGTTTCTTACTTTCTCAATACGTCCGACTGTTCTCGAAGATCAACACCACCCATTGCCAATAAGGTGCGAATTCTTGGATATTTCCCATTCTGAGACAGGGCTTCAGCCATGCCTTCAATTACATCAAACGTTTGTTTTGCCAATTCACGCTAATAAAGCAAAAAATAAGCATGTCATGAAGACCACGACATCCGTCAACCACAATGCACTTTCATAACATACCGATGGCGATATAAGTAATCCAGCAGGACCTTCTCCTTGTACAAACGGCAGCTTGATTTCGAGTTCGAGAGCAAATAGGACGATGGGCAAAGTGAAGACTAGAGTCTTTCCTGAACCTGTGAATGCTACACCAATCATGTCACGACCAGACAATACGGTAGGTATGCCTTGGACCTGTATTGGAGTTGGACTGGCGATTCCTTTTGACTTTAGATATCGTATCAATGCATCAGGCAGTTTCATTTCCTATGGACAAAACGAAACAGTTGGTCCATAGTGACTTGAGTGTTGCATTATACACCACCATACAAGCTTACAGTGAATGACTTTATGGGCGGCGGTATATTGTCACCTTCAGCGATAATATGCCATTTCTTACGCAACTCTTCTCGTTCTCTCTCCGTGGTGTGAGATATATAAGACGGAGGAGTCCAAGAAGTCTTCATTGGTTTTTCATAGACGATACCCTGAGCGAGTTCCTTGTCCGAAAAGAGCTGTTTCTTTCTAGTCTGAGCAGCCAAGATTTGCTCCTCCTCTTCAATCTTTAACTCCATTTCCGTCTTTTGGTGTTGGCCCTCCTGCTGTTTTCTCAATTCGGCAGCCTGGTCGATGAGAGATACATTTGTACGTGCTTGAGCGGGTTTGTCGGTATCATTGTCGTCGTCCTGGTCGTTTCGTTGGTGGTGGTCATCGTCATCTTCGTCGGGATTAGTAGCAGATCGTTTGGTTGAGCTAATGTGTGAAGCAAACTTGGCAGCTTTTGCTTCTCGACGCTGCTTTAAGGGGACATATGGTACGTATTCCTGAGGACTTTGAGTTTCCTCTTGCTTGACATCATCCTCATCATCACGCTAGGTGGGTTTGAATGTCAATATCTTGAACACAATGAATTCGATGATTTGATGAACTTACAGGCCGTTTTCGTCTCTCTTCCATATCAAGCTAACGTGCCAGGTAAATAGCAATTATACAGGTGCTCTGCTTTGCTTTATAACTCTTTTGATTAACCCTCTGTCTCGTCCGTAGCAAAATGGTGTTGAGAAGTGATTTTATTGCTGTCCTGAACCGGATTGCTCCAAGACTGCTAATGCATCCTGAACGATCACGATTAGGCATGTATCTCTATGCTGATCGCGACGTGATTTTCACTCTGATGCGCGACATTTGTGAAAGATAAAACACACACATTCAAGCTCATGACTAACGACTCTATTCTACCCTTGACTTAGCTCTAGTCATCACTGAATCACCATTAAGTCTCCTATTAGCTCGTCTCATGGCTGAATCCGTGCCAAAACAACAACTAATAGCTCTATGTCACAATCACCACTCGAAATACCTGAACGATCTACAAGCTCTCGGTAAACGCAGTTGCTGAATTTCTTTATTGCATATCAACTGACACTTGTCATGCATTACAGGTCTGGAAACTGTACACGTCACGCCACGTACCCCATCAGAAATCTCATCAGTGATAAATCCACCACAATTCCCATCAAAGTCTGTTGAGTTGATGGCGTCTTTGCTTTTCGAGGCACGTAATCATCAAGCTAGCAATATGTTCTTGCCGATATGTATGGACAATGTACTCTCGACGCATCTTATGCCGGCTCTATGGAGACCAGCACATATAAAGGGTGTTCTCGCTTCATTGAATATGGGGATAGCCTCGCCATTACTTCCTTTTAGTCAAGATCAGCTGGAAAATGTATATGATCTTGGTGCAAATCAGGTTGAGGAATTGGGCGTCGAGAGTGGTCTTGAGCAAGCAGTTTCACGTTTTGAGGGCAGGTACGTGAGTTGATGGTGTATTAAACATTCGATTGGACAATACTTATAAGTTTCAGTTTAGATGGGAACCTATGCCTCAACGCATCAGAGAAATGCTAACAGACTGTGCTCGCTTCTTCCCATCGCTGGGATATGCGACCTTATCAACTAATCTCATTCATGATAATGCAACAGTGACACGAGCTCTGTCACATGTAATACGGTGGATTGGTGGGTCTGCAACTTCTAGTCTGTCCGAATTACCTGTTGCAATCTATGAACTAGTCAACCATATATCTACACCGCCAGTTTCCAAATGGACTAGTATACCGATCGGTGATACTGCTGCTTTTCACTTGTCTCCAACAATCCCTCATACATGTATAGTGACGTTGACGAGGGCGCCAGACCATGCGGTAGTATTAGAAATCGGCCAAACTGTATGGTGGGACAACCGATATTACATCCGACTACTACCACCGCCAGAGTCTCTAGCCGCTCACAGTGTAGGATTAGGATCGTCTCAGGCCGTACTCGGCCTACCAATCCCCTGTAAATTTGTAGTTAGGCCGTTAACTTCCAAGGACGTGTATAAATGCCTGCACTCGTATCTTCCCCGATTACGTGGATTTGAAGCTCAGACGTATATAAAGCAGCTACTACACCATCTCTTATATGAACTGCCTCCACCTCTGTTTGAGACGCTGCCGTGTGTTGCTCTCAAGTATCAGAATAGTGATCAGGACTATTTAGTTTGTATTCCTGGGCTCGATATTAATTTTGAGCCGGGGCTTGTACAGGTGCATATGACGCATGCTAATCGTATACCTACTGCTGCTTGGCCGATACCTGTAACTGCATGTAAATATTTAGACAAACATTGACATTGATATTTAAGTGGATTCTATAAGGTCCTTTTTTGTCCACGTTAGAAAAAGGTGAACTCGAAGGGCACGAAAATCTTAAGTGAAAACTGCACTACATCAAATTCATGTCAGTATTAATGTTATAAAAGACACCGCTACGTACAATCCAAACATCCACATCCTCCAACACAACCATCCTATTTCTTTCCCTCTTGAAAACGGTTCCAAGACACCGCAACACCCTGCTCAACAGAATAAAACGGCCTATATCCCAAAACCTTCCGTGCTGGTTGATACGAAAAGCAATGCTGACTCCATTTCATACAATCACTGCAAGCCGTAAACATGTCCAAGTCGCCCAGAGTCGTAGACGTGTATCCAGATGTGAAGGTAGCGATCCTGCTGAAGACGTACATGAGAGGGTATGGCATGGTTTCACGTGTGAATCTGTTTGGCAACAGTTTCTACAGAAAGGGCAGGAGTTAGGATCTGGAAGGGACCAGGCTTTATGAAGAGTTCTTACTTCAAGAATACAAAAGAAGTTTTCTCGGCTGAGCGGATCGTCGTGAGAGATAAAGTAGGCTACAATTCGGGAGGAGGCCACAAAGTCAGAAGGCCGATCATATACATTGGCGAATGTTGCGTCTCACCTTTTCCACCAGATTCATTTGGCTTTTCTTGTAATGCGCCTTCCAATGTACACAAGAATTAGGTCAAGTTAAAGCTCAAACGTAAATACAACAGAATCTTGTTTGAAAGCCTTCCAGCAAGTGATCCATCGTAAGATTCGCAACATAACAAAAGTCGTCCACGACTCCAGGATGGGGTATTGTTAATTTTCCAGTAGTAAAGTATGTATCAAGGCCCCAACGATCTCCTATTCCATAGATCGTCGAAGTTGGGCGGATGCTACCGGTGGCGAGGACTCCTCCCTTCTTTAGGGCTGTTCAGTTTGCAGCGAACGTAGCCTGTGTTACAGGAAAATGAGATCCAGTAACCCGAATTGCGATGCAACATAGGGTCAATACTATACCTGTTCGGCCAATGCTTTGGTTTTAGCATAACTGTTGAATGGTTTCGTGGCGTATGGCAGATTCCTGCAGACAGATAAAGGAATAAAAGATCATGAGCACAAGAGTACAAAGGAAAAACATGCAATGTCTCATACAACATACTCATTTTCATAGAAGACCGGATTCAAATCCTTTCCAACACAGACATACGAAGTGGATGTTTGTACCAATGTAGGTATAGACAATTCACGGCATGCTTCAATAACGTTCTCTGTCCCCTTCACATTAACCGTCATCGACACGGGCAACTGCTCCGGAAACTCATCCATGAAGCGACTGACGGCCGCTACATGATAGATGATCTGAATAGAGCGGTTATCGAGTGCCTTCCTGACTAATACGTAATCGATAATGTCGCACTCCACAATAGTCACGGCGAATAGAGATTTGTTGTAGAGATGCAAGCGCAGAGCTGTTGCAGTCGTAGCAGCACCAATTCCAAGAGCTATATACTTTAGCGAAGAGTAATCCATGATATTCGTAGCGGTTTGTTTGGTTCGTTGGGCTTCAAGGTCTGCACAGTTTTGGGCAAGACCTCCTTCTAGAGTGCAGGAAATCAGTTAAACTTTGAAATGAACGAACTTCAATAAGCTGTGAACGAAAAGACATTACATTGTTTGTTTGGTGCCTACACGGAGTCGCTTGTCGCGTGGTAATTTGACTAATTTGTAGGTTCTGTCGAATCATCCAAACAAGTTCAGTGGACTGAACTACCACGTCGCGTAAAAGTAAAAGAGCAATTACGCGTCATTTCACGATTATATGACATGTGTTGCCTTACTGATGGTTGACCGGTATCTAGATTGCTGGTATATTTGACTTTCAAGTTAAAACAAATGGTGTGACGGTTTTGGACAGACGACAAGGACGCGTTGAAGGTATTTCGATGAATGTATTTGAATTGTACAATATCGCTGCATGATATGATGTCATTCTCTCGCTCTTGTCCCGTTAGAAGTCTTGTGCTGTCCAACCAACTCTTGTGGCAGTGAGAAGCCTCGCATCGGACACTAGGAGCAATGTCCTCTTACTGGAAGGCTCCTGTCGCATCGGCGATAAAGTCATTTTTGGCTGTCATTCCTACAGAAACTCCAGCCGAACGCATCAGAAACCAATTGATTCTGGTCGCTGTCATCCTCCTCGTCATCATTGTTATTTTCATTTCAGCTCTCCGCAATGTCTATCGATTCTTGACTAATGATCCGAGAAAGTCAAAGGGACCATCATTCTTGTTTGGTGTTGTGGTGCCGTCAGTCTTGCCAGTGTTGCTATACACAGTTCTCACAGACTCGCTCTCTTACATGAATGACTCGGGCAAGTACCTCGAATTGTGTTCAACGACTCAATGCTGACTGTATTGCTTTATAGATATGAACAGAGTGTTGCCATACTCGTATCGTCCGTCACAGGAAGCTCTCGAGCTTCATAATAGGCTACCATTCATCGCAGATCTACATGCCGATACGTTATTATGGACACATCGACAGTCTATGCTCAATCCTGAAGTCAAACTAGGCCATATCGATATGCAGCGGCTCATTGACGGAAATGTTGCATTGCAGGTGTTTTCTTCAGTGACACTGAGTCCTGCTGAACTCAACATGTATCGTAATAGGTCAGACTATGTCTTTATTAATAGCATGAATCATATAGAAGACTTATACTTCTGATCCGTAGCAACGCAACTGATACAATCCGAACACTCGGAATAGTACAACGCTGGCCAATGAAAGCCATCTTTGGACACTCTGCACGCATGGAACGTGTGGCGTTATTTGCATCGGCATTAGATAAAATGCAAGAAAAATCCATCATAGATGGCTCTCATGGGATTTTCGTGTTTGTCAAATCCAGGACAGACTTTGACCGACTCCTGTCTCTGCGCCAACAGTTTGGATCTAAAGTGGTGGGAGGCTTGCTTTCTATCGAAGGCAGTAACATGTGCCATCCGATATGGATTACTGCTGAAGAATGTGCAAATCGGTTGTGGTCTCTTGGGGTTCGAATGGTTGCAATGACGCATTTTGTTGATAATGCTGTCGGCTCTAGTGCAACAGGTACGAAATTTAAGAAAAACTTTAAGAAAAACTCAGCAGATCAATCAAGAAACTGATCCTTTGGTCAAACTAGGCGAGTCAGACTATGGATTGACTAGTTATGGAGAAGACTACGTGAAAAGGTTGGCAATTCTTTCATATTCCTTGTGTCCAATCTATTGAATCTAATTAGATTTCAAAAGGCTGCTCGAACTCGGCATGATGATTGATATGGCTCATACAAGTGTCAAAACAATCGATAATGTCATTGCTCTATATGACGAGCATGTAAAGACTACTGGAAGAAAGGTCTTGCTAGTGGTTTCACATAGTAAGCAAGTGTCCTTTGAATGGATGTGGTTTTTGCTCAACTGAAAACCATCTTTAGCTGGTCTTAAGAGTGCTTGCTTCCACAATCGAAACCTGGAAGATCGTCATGCGAAAGCACTAGCCCAACGTGGTGGAATTATTGGTGTTGTAAGTGCATTGAAATCTATTTCTTTGCTACCAAAAACGCCTCCTCGAACATTCCTCTATGTTTAGGCCTTTTTCCCTGAAGCTGTTTGTGGTAATAATCTGACCGACATCATCAAGAGTTATAAAGTTGCAGTGGACTTGACATCTACGAATAATGTTGTTTTGGGCTCAGACTATGATGGTGCGGTGAGTGTACCTTTCGATGTGTCAGATTTGGCATACATGACACAAGGGCTGCTAGCTGAAGGGTTTTCAGAGAGTGAAATCCAAAAGATTATGGGTGAGACGGTTCAGACGAAATTTATGGAGTATTTGCCATTGTGAGAAGGGAATGGTATATCTGAATAAAGAGTTATTGTATTTATCCTGATGGATCATGCTATGTTGCGCAAGGAATTCCACTTCAAACCTAGAAAATTCACGTAGTATATCTTGGACACTGGACACTACACCTTGGAATGCTCGTCGCCGATGAGCAGGCAGCTTGACAGGATGCAAAGTTGGTCGAGTTTCATATACTTAAATCAAGAAAGTCGATGATCTGTAAATATATGCGATGCGGTGTGTTTTATATACATGAGCTCTAGATTGAAATAAGAGATCTGGAATCTACTACTCTCCCTCTGTCTAGTTGTTTTTTCAAAGAGCAAGCAAAAAGAGACTACAAGAAAAGGACCTTACGCTTTAAGAACACGTCGCCATAGTAGAAGCGCCTACATCTGTGTTGCTACTGTTTATAATTAGTTGGCTTCAATATTCGTTCTTGTCGTCCACATTCATTGGCTGCCAGCACATTGAACTTACTCTTGTCTTGCTCCTGTTAACATCTAGGGTCGATTAATTTGCCATTGTTATCATCTTGGTCTCATCTCTCGCTCGTCATCGGTGCCAAAGAAGTCCAGCATCATTCAACATCAACATATCCCAACATCATCACTCATACCGTCGTCACTCATCCAAACCCATAAACCCGTATTATAATAATGCAACTTCCGAATTAGCTCTGGTTGTCCGTTCTCTCAAAGCTGCCGACAAAGGATTTGTATAGCATGGCATCGGTATCGAAGTGTTTGAAGGCGCTCGCAGGTGTGAAGCTATACAAAGATCCAGATTGGACAATTGCTGGACTCGGATCTTGTATGAGGTGTATTCTCATGCGAGGCCCTGTCGCCGGAATGCACCAACAAGATTCCTTACAATATGTCAGGAACGCAAACTTGTGTGATTTTGTTTCAAAGGGCGATCAGGAGGGAGGGTAAGTCAAGGAAAAGCGTTTGCACTTGATGCCCGTTTCAGTAAACCGGACCTGCTGCTTCTCATAGTTCCGTCCTAGACAACTTGTGTAATGTCCTAGTAACGCTACCATTATGACCTCTGGAGCTGCTATGCTGTATCAAGCCACATAGGTGGCTTCTCCTACACGACCTGGTGTCATGGTCGCCACTGCTGGATCTGGACATTCGTTCAAGTTTACGCTTGTCTTGGGAGATGTCATAGCTGATATATTTGAAAAGAATGCAGCGTCTGCCGTGTATGGAGATGTATTTAGATGGAGGACTGCGAAGAAGGCTGGAGTAGAGCTTCAGGGAGAGGAAGGGCGTGTTGTGAAAGCTGCTCGCGGACGAGAAGAACTTCAAGCTCATCGAATGGCGCATCGTGACGAGCTTTTAGCTGGTAAATTATAAATGAAGGAGTGCATGTAATAGCTCATAGTAGTTTCATATAGATCTCGAAATTGCATGATTTCTCGCGTTTTCTTTGAAGCTTCGTAAGCTTCGTTTCATTATAGATTCCATATACTAACTATGCCTATAATCGCATCTCGACACGCTGAAGAACAACTGTTGTTGGGAACTACAAACCTCTGCGCAAAAAGATCAAACATTTGAAGGCAAACTGAAGTTGAAGAAAAAGCTTATTGAGCAGGTAAGTTCCAACAATTGTAATGATGTATAACGAAGTATAGCGTCTTATCTGCATTTTAAACTAGACCTTGGCTGCAAAGGAACGATACAAATGTCAAGTAGTCAACGGAGGGCTGCCAAAACTCCTGGAAAGATAAGGCCGGTCAAGAAAAGTGTACGCTTCAGCTCTATCAATCTATGAGAGAACCCGTTTGTTCCATTTGAAGTACATCTTTGTTGTGTTTACTGCATCAAAAAACTTGTCTACAAGTTGATGTAAAAGCTGAGAGATTGGAGGCCCGAGGAGGCATATTGTATTCGTCAAGACTTGATGAATCATGTTACTTAATGTTGCTTCCGAAGCTGATTACCCTGGCGCTTTGTTGGTACTCACACAACCCTTGTTCGGTTGACAGGATAGCCAGTTTGATGAAACTTGGGGGAAACTCTCTGCAGCTATTGGTGAAATATACCACAAGAATGCCAGTACTCTGAGTTTTGAAGAAATATATCGGTCGGTGCAAAAAAAGAAGGGTGTGAATGTGTTATATGAGTGCTGAGCTAACTCGTTACTACTCGACATACAGCAATGCATACAACATGGTCCTCAACAAGCACGGCGACAGACTATACAATGGCGTACGAGACGTCATCTCCAAACACCTCGACGATGCAGTCGCAGAAGATATAGTTGATCTCTTTGAACGCAGAGACGACTTTCTCCGTGAAATCAGACTGGTCTGGTCAGATCACACAACATGCATGCTCATGATTCGTGATATCCTAATGTACATGGATCGTGTTTATGTGAAAACTGCTGGTCTACCAATCGTTTACGACATGGGATTGGACTTGTTTCGTGAGCGGGTCGTGAGATCCCCGAAACATGATATCAAGGGACATTTAAAGGACACATTGCTGCGTGAGATTGAGAGAGAGCGTGGTGGTGAAGCTATTGATAGGCAGGTTGTAAAGAGTATTGTGGAGATGATGTTGACGCTGCCTTCGTCGCTTGGTAATTCCAAGGATTATGAACCGTCGTTTTTTTGCACGATGAGCTCATCAGCTCTTGCTTTACAATCGCTTTTAGAGAAGAGGAACGCAGCAGGAGATTTGATCAAGACAGAAGGCAGTACAGTCTACCATGCTGATTTTGAGCCCGCCTTCTTGGAAGCAAGTGCTACATTCTACAAAACGGAGTCAGATCGGTATTTGGAACATTCAGATGCTACAGCATACCTGAAACAGGTATGTTCCGGGATTGATTGTCTGTGCGTAGTGTTTATTTTTCTTTGAATTTCGTGCAAACTAACAACAATGTAAACGTTCAGGTTGAAAGGAGGTTGCGAGAGGAAGAAGAGAGAACAAAACACTACCTTGCTTCAGGAACCGAGCCACATATACGAGCAGTTGTGGAGCAACAGACACTTCAGAATCATGTCAAGACTATTATTGAGGTTTGGACGATTTTGTTCTTGCTTTTTTTGCCGATGCTAGTCGACTTACAGAAGGTCCTTGTTAGATGGAAGGATCTGGACTAGTATCCATGCTTGAATACGACAAACATCCAGATCTCTCACGAATGTACAAACTATTTTCACGAATATCCAATGGTCACCCGTCAATGAAAAAGGCCGTCGCCAATCACTTGCTAGCCTTGGGCAAGAACTTGAATGAAACGCTAGGAGGTCTCCCCTCTACCATCAGTAATCCCACCACCACAACGATACCCACAGAACCACTTCCTGGCCCATCAGCATCGTCATCCGCGGACGTAGTAAAAGCCACAACCTCAAACCAAGACGATAATGGTGCAACCAATATGGACGAAGATGGTGCAGAAACTGCTGCTGCCGCTTCTTCATCAAATGTAAATGGGGGTCCAACCCCACTGAAATGGGTGGAAGCTATTCTGGCACTCAAGGACAAGTTTGACGCTACTTTAGAAATTGCATTTGGTAAAGACAAGTCCTTCCAGACTGATATAAACTCAGCCTTGGAAGTGGTTATAAATCGTAATAATAAGAGTCCAGAGTTTGTTAGTTTGTTTATTGATGAGAATTTGAGGAAGGGATTGAAAGGGGTGAGTTGCGATTGTGTTCATTCCCTCATCTTTGTGCTTTTCGGCGCTTACTTTTTCAGCACTTTACTTCTAAGATAAAGTTGCTCACATCTCTCATATTATAGAAATCTGAAGAAGAAACTGAAGTCGTTCTGGACAAGACCATCACCATATTCCGATTTATACACGAAAAGGACGTATTCGAACGTTACTATAAACAGCACTTGGCCAAACGATTACTATTTGGACGATCTGTATCAGATGATGTAGAAAAGTCAATGATTGCCAAGCTCAAGGTCGAATGTGGTTATCAATTCACCACCAAGCTGGAAGGCATGTTCCAGGACATGCGAATGTCTTCAGATACCCAAACGGATTTCCGACACTACATGTCTCAACTAGCAAACGCACCATCATCCATGTTTGAATTATCCGCATCTATCTTAACATCGACATTTTGGCCTATATCATCCACCATATCATCATGTGTATACCCGACAGAAGTGCAAGCCATTGTCGAGAATTTCCAAAGGTTTTACTATGGTAGACATTCAGGTCGTCGATTGACTTGGTTGCCACATCTCGGAACTGCTGATTTGAGGGCACAGTTTGAAAAGGGTAAAAAGGAACTCAACTTGTCGACACATGGGATGGTTGTGCTTGTTGGTGTATTTAATCGGGTGTCTGATAATGAGTGGGTAACGTATCAGCGTATAGCAGATGAAACGCAGATACCGGATGTGGATTTGAAGAGGTGCTTGCAGAGTTTGTCGTTGGCCAAGTATAAAATATTGCTGAAGAAGGCTAAAGGACGTGAAGTTGGTCCTGGTGATGAGTTCCAGGTGCGACGATTAACGATAGTGTACTTTTTCCTCGTTTGTTTGGTTTGCAGCCTACGCAAAATAACATGAGGTTACTGCTTATGTATCGGAGGAATTAAACTCATACCATGTTCACTCTCGATTAGGTCAACATCAAATTCACCCATCAACTCCAAAAAATCAAAATCTTGACCATTGCATCCTCAAATGCTGGTACGAATGCGAATCAAATGGAATCAGAAGCAGAACGAGCCGAGACGGTTGCCAAAGTAGATGAAGAACGCAAACATATGCTTGAAGCAGCCATTGTACGAGTCATGAAGGCACGTAAAAAGATGGTACATAATGACTTGGTGATTGAAGTCACCAAACAATTGACTGGTCGATTTGCACCTACTCCTCCTATGGTCAAGAAACGTATTGAGGGATTGATTGAACGGGAATATTTGGAGAGGGATAAGACTGATAGGTATGGCGCCTGTATATATGCGGTGTTTTTTTGCTATGATCTAATTCATTTGTGTTTAGGAAACTGTACGTTTATCAAGCATAAATGCTGTAATGGATCTTAAGGAGGGCCTCGTGTTCTTGTATTTTGTAGAATAAACGGAAAAGGAGTTGCTCAGCATATTGCTTGGCATGGCACAGGTTGTCGTCCTCGGGGTCCAGGGGGGGGGGGGGGGGGTTGTCTGATGAGCTTCATCTTTCTTTTGGCGTACATTTTCAGTGCTCGCCTCTCAACAGGACACATGAGTCCATGAAAGCTTGAATGGGCGGGATGGTGGGAATGAGAGCAAGCTGGACCTCCCTTGAAACGGAACGAGTAGGCGACGCAGATTGACACCATCTTACTACCTTTTTGTGCGCTATTTATTTTCAACAAATAATGAAGGTGCATTTTGTACTCCAATGATTTACAGAAAGATTTGCAAGTTCTCTTCATCCTCTGTATTCAGAGAAAACCGAAACGAAACTGGATTCAATGTTCTGGTTGTGTTGTTTTAAAAAATACAGCAGAATAACGGGCCTAAACTTGAAGAAGCAGGGCGTGATTAGACGAAGGAGACATGTCGTGATTACGCCTCTTCGAGTCCTTTCGACCTTTTTTGCATCTCTACAGAATTTCTCAAAATTCAAACGCACACGCGATCAATTACAACTATGGCAGTTTCTGCATAGTCTCACGTAGCGAAATCACCCTGCCATGGCTGTTGCAGTCAATGCAACCGCCGATAAAGCGCAATGCTACTTCCCAGATTCAGCAAACCTAGTTCCTGGAACAACTGGTTACTTTGTCATGTACTTTGGCTGGACGATCTGTATTATTCTGGCCATACTCAGTACGATTTTTACAACCAAATTGGTGGTATGTTGATATATGATATCCTTGATTTGGGTTGTGATGCATGTCGTTTTCGCTTGGCATTTGGATGTTTGGATCAAGATGTTTATTGGTTTGAAGGACAGTAGAGAGATGATGATATCCTGATTCGCCCATTTTATTTTTCACTAGTACAAGCATTTCCAGCATTATAATGCACCTGAAGTTCAACGCCATATCGTTCGAATTCTGATGTGAGTGATGGAAGACGAGAAGCAAAAAAAGAGTTGCGGTCGTGCGTTAGTGCAAATCTGCATTGATCCATGCCGTATACATGATCTGGATGGGATTCAAGTCCGAGATCTATCATTTCCATTAAAAGATCTATTTGATCAAAGGAGTGATCTGGCAGAATGCATATGTCTCTCCCTTCCATTGCAAGCACTCTTCGACCAAAAAATCGAAAGCTTGATATTCTAAATCCTTCCCTTTTACATAGGATGGTACCGATCTACTCAATCGTAAGCACATTCCAGTTTCGATGGTTTAATCTCGCTACGGTGTATGAATTGGCTTCGAGTATCTATGAGGCGTTTGTAGTCTGGAGGTGATTGATCGTTTGAGTTCATGCACTTGTCAGCTTGGACAATGCCCCCTTGTTACTTATACTTTTTGTTCCTTACAGTTTCTTCTCATTAATGCTTATATACGTTGGAGACGATGCAAAAGAACAACACGAAGCTTTATCCAAGATGCCAGATCATGCGTGTATGATTCCCCTAAACTGGATTTGGAGGAAAAAGTTCAGCCCGAGAGGACGAACATTCTTCATTGTGTCGAGACTGGGAGTGTTGCAATATGTTGTTGTCAAGTAAGGATAAACAAGCATCGCTGTTGTTCTGAAGTAGGTGATTGATGTTCTTTCTCGTTACTAGGCCCTTGACGAACATACTTGGCATTGTGCTGGAATATTATGATTTGTTGTGTCCTCAGTCATTTGCTATATACCATGGTGAATTCTGGGTTTCGGGATTGGCAATGATTTCAGTTTCAATCGCTATGGTATGTGTATGAGAAAAAACGGTCCTCATCATCTCGTGCAAAGCGAAGTACTCAGGTTTTAGCCAACTTTGTGTCTTCTAACAACACAGCTATTACTCTAGTATATCCTTCTCACATTCTACTTTGTGGTTCATGAGGAAATCCAAAAACACAATCCATTGCAAAAGGTATGTTTCTCAGAATATTCAGATACTTTTTTCGTTTCTTTTTGCGCTTGTCTTGTGTGAGGATAACATTCTGCGCATCTCTTATTGGCGAGTAATAAGGGGCTCTCTGCTTTATTCAATACACCTCACACGTGTTTCATTCAAAACAGCTCTTGGCAGTCAAGTTTGTTGTCTTCCTGAGCTTTTGGCAAAACATCATATTGGGATTCCTGGCCGGCTCTAATTTATTACCGTCCTTCCCACCATGGACACCTGGTGGACTTGCTGCTAGTCTTCAGTCGCTACTGTTGTGTATTGAGATGGTAACGGCCAAAAAGAAACATATATATATAGCTGTGGAGTAGTGGAAGACTTCACTCACATTTCTTCCTCTCTTCTAGTTTATTGCTGCTGTATGGCATCAATGGGCATTCGCATGGCAAGAATTCCTCACAAACCAACACCCGTTGCCTACACCTGTATGGAAGGGATTCTACGACTCTTTGCTCTTCCGAGATGTAGTATTTGATGTCGCTCGAATGCCTAAAGAAGTCAAGGAACATCGACAATACAAGGTGCAAAAAGTAGCTGGAAAGGCAGTGAATGAGTTGTATGATAATTACATGTCTACGAGTGACGGTGTTGGTACTAGTAGTGGGAACGATGACGAGATCACAATTGTAGCAGCACCTTTGCCAACTGCTCAACCTGATGTGAAGGGTAAAGGACCATTGGTTGCGACGATTATGAAGACACGTCAGGTATAATTCAAACACATCTCTGCTTTCTACTTGCGCACCTATCTTTTCCATTTTATTTTAGGAGAGCGGAGGCTGGTTGGGATCAGGCTGGTATCCTCCAACAGCTGCCGATAAAGAGATTTCGTTGGAAGAAGTAGAGATTGAAGACTCGAAAATGCACTTCGAACGAGGACACGAAGGGCTAGATGTTGACCAATGGAGTGAATCAGAAGTTGATGTGCGGCATCACGTCTTTATTGAAGATTCATTTAAACGTCGCAAGAGTCTCCCAATACCTCCAGTCGCTGCTGGTACAGCCCAACCACTAAATAGTAGTACCAATCTGACTACCAGTGGTGTTGATCAACCCCCTCGCCTTCCCACCAAAGTATATGATACGCCACCATCGGCACCCACTAGTAGTAATAAGCCACCATTGAAAGGTATCCTCGTGTCAGCTCCAACTAAACGACCATCACTATCAGAAACCCAACCTGAAATGCGGCAGTCGACTGCTACCGATATTTATATGCTGATGGGACCGATGACGTCTGAGCCAAAGGCCGAAGTAGAAGAAGAAGTAAATGTAGAAGAAAAGCCAGCTGAACCGGTTGAGAATGTGCCGAATAATGTTGGATGGGTAGATGGTGATGCAGCAGTACCAGCACCTGTTGTGTCAACAATTAGAAGAGGATCGGCTCCAAAGAAGTTGCCAGATATCCCTGTTACTGTAGCTCATCAATTCCCAGCTAGATCTGAATCTCTGAATGTAAATAATCAAGATTATTGAAAGGGTTGTGGTCGTGTAGATAGCTTGTAGGATGATGTAACATATTTCCAATTTTATATGATTTAATTATCTACGTCGATAAGGTTGGAAAACGCGGAAATGAGGCATCATCATGATCTGCATGATAGTCAAACTTGATGGTTGTGTAACGGAAATTCCAGAACTTCGACGACAAGAGATTAATATCACGTGTAGAACAAGTAGCAACATGAACGGTGAACCGGATACTGCTAACTTGTCTGAAGTCTTGCGTAAGTCTCAATCCGCCTTCTCTGGTGCTTAACTCCTCGATTCGTCTGTCTGCTCACAATCTCTTGCCCTCCTTTTATGCCACGCAGCCCACGAACTAACTCTCAAAGTCTTGACCTACCTGCCACCAAAAGACTTGTGCAACTGCCAAGGTGATTTGTCTATATCGATTCCGAAAGCAGCGTGGTGGGATTTGTTCCTAACGACATCAAACTTTTGACATAATTCAGAAGCAAGCAAGATCTTATGCTTGCTTTCGTCTGATGATTTGGTCTGGAAGGAGGCGTGTAAGCGTGAATGGGCTGATAAGAAGCACTCGCCATTGTCGCTTCACCCAGCTGGAGACTATTCAAAGGTTTGGCTGGTGATGGATCATGGATCGAGAAGGAACGATTGTTATTAACTGTTTTCGATTTGTTGTATATTTGAAAGGTCTTGTCAACGCTAAACAATGACGAGATGAAGACCATCTTGACTCGTCGTGGGATTTCGGAAGATCAGATTCCTGACACGTAAGTAAACCGTCTTGATTCTTTGATTTGGGTATCATAGTGCCAATTGTTTGATATTTTAATTAGACGAGATGATCTCCGTATCATGGTCCGCAACACCAGGCCACGTGGTGCTCCTAAAGGATCTTCCAAATGGAAGATCTCGTTCGTTGCTGCACTTGCAGACTCTCAACGAACCGACATTACTGAGTACGAGTTGATGAACATGAAATGGTGGGTATAAGCAAGCTTCTGGTTATATTGTGGATATCTATAGGAACGAACTTACACCGATTTATAGGCTATACCGTGATGTATCCCGCTATCATGGATACAGTCGCTGCGAGCCTGTGATTTTCAGCGCGGATCGCACCCGCGCTGGAATCGCTGGATGGCCTATGCGTCGACGCTGGCGTATGGTTAACGGGAAAGTCAAGGTTGACCAGTTTGATCCTCATCAAGGCATGTTAGGAACCTTTCCCTTGGTCTGGTCAATAGTTCTCACAAGTCGCTTCTTTAGCAACTCGCAATGAGGATTGGTCATGGGTGATTTATAACGATTGGGTGCACTATGAGAGTGTAGACGAATACCCAAAGAAGGATGCTAATGCTAAGCCACCTCCAGCTTTACGTACGTATGATAAAAGTGTATTGGACTGTCAACTGTATGCTAATCAAGTTTCACACTTAGCTGCCTTTGAATATAATCATATTGGGTACGGCGGCTTTCAATTAGAGGAAGATGATGATGAATAGTAAAAGTTAAAAGGGGGCTGTTTGCTGATGGTGGAGTGCTTTTGGCTGCTGGTTCATGTATAGTAGAGATTTTTTACAAACAAATTCAAATATAAGTCAGTGTGTGAAAAATTTCGGGATGCGTTCTCATCAGTGATAACCAAGTGACTTTTTCGTTCACAGGATTATTAGATTCAAGCAAGGAAACACGTCCAGTACATATCGGCAAAAGACATCAAGTCGTTGCTTATCTTGCTGGGCATCCGAAGTGTCATTGTTTGCATCATACGGAAGGGTCGTTCCGTTCCAGATCTGAAGGTATGGACACGATTTACGAGCTCGAACGAGTTGAATGAAGCTGTTTGATAAAGATTCATACCTCTGTTTGCAAGTTTTTCAACTCCCGCCTGCGAAGGCAGGAATCGCTTTCTGTTTCGAACTGACA
This sequence comes from Synchytrium microbalum, assembly GCF_006535985.1. Lineage (NCBI taxonomy): Eukaryota > Fungi > Chytridiomycota > Chytridiomycetes > Synchytriales > Synchytriaceae > Synchytrium > Synchytrium microbalum. Next base: position 102,811 of record NW_022158393.1, on the reverse strand, counting down.
TCAACCTTCCAATAGAAGAGAACTCGAGATCTACGTTATAGGAAGGGGTGGCATCACCTAGCCAAGGCAGCCAGGCACCAATTCGCCTCTTCTCGTCATCTGCCTCCTGTGTCCTGGTCGAATGTATTGTCCCTGAAACCGTGAAAATTCAGTTTTTTGCGAGTAAGGAAGTTTCGTTTCAAAGTATCGGTCGCTGCTATCTAAATTTAGGATTTGATTTTGTGTTATAGAGTAGCAACGAGCCATAGACGTTAATCTCTTGCCTAGTTGGAGCTTTGGACGAGCTTTTCGCAAAATCAACACACGTCCGCAAAAAATCCAAAATGAGTGCAACAATCACTAGTTTACCATCTGGAGCCAATGGAGTCGGTAGAGACATGTATCATCAAGGTGCTGGAATGGTCATGAGTGTCCATGCTCCAAAGGTACTAGGAAACTGTTTGAGAACAAGCTGTATCTTGCCATGATGTCATGTTGGTTTTTGAAACAGAATGGCTGGAGCAATACGCTACACACATCACCTAACTAACCGTGAACCTGCATCATCGTTGCTAGACTACTATTCATGTCACAAAGATAGTGCTGGATCGTGCTGATCTACGAGCATTCTTCCAAAAGATGCCTGGTTTTGTGTACGTCTTTTTCACACCCCGACTGTGATGATGTTTTATAATCATTTCTTAACCAAACACGTGAACCAATTCCTTTTTTTTTAGGAGAATATCCTTTCATGCGGATTACGCGTTTGTATGTTTCAACGACATACCACACGCCGTGCAAGGCATCGAACGAGTTCACACTACATCTGAGATGTTTGCAGCATACGCTAAATTTGGCGTGAGTTGCAACACGACTCCCAGTATCGCAGTAGCACCAAACCCTATATTGTATATATCCGTCTTTCCTTACTTTACGGAAGCAGAATTGACTCGTATCTTTCGTGGCTATGAAGGATTCGACTCGGTTCGCTTCTGTCCAGGGCATTGCCTAGTCCGTTTTGGAACTGTGGAATTAGCTACCAAGGCACTAGAAGACTTGAACTCAACGACAAATCTATTTGCCAACTATTCCACAAAAGGTGCTAAGGGAGGGTTCCCAAGTAGCGGTAGTAATGCTAGTATCGCTACAAGTAATAGTAGTAGCAGTAGTAGCAGCAATAGCAGCAACAGCACTGTCACACCATTATCCAAGACCATAATGCCACGTCCTCCCACTGGTATGGCTCTACATCCGCCAAATGCTTGGATACCGGAAGCTACTCAGCAGCAGTCAGTCAACGTGGCAGTATCTGCTACTTATTCCTCTGCTGCCGAGATGGATCATGCCACCACTGCTACAACAAACGGTGTTGGGTTGCATACCATACACGTAACCAACATCAATACTATATCCAAGGCTAATTTGCGTCGAATGTTTGCTGGATTTGAAGGATTCAAGAAGGTGGCATTTTACACAGGTAATCAGATTCTATCACAAGACTTTTTTTGTCCTCTGCTGATTGTTTGAACATTACTAGATTACTGCTTTGTGGTGTTTGCAAACACACGAACTGCATCTACAGCTATTGAAGAGTTATTGTTCACGACAAGGATGAAGGCTAATTTTGCAAAGGTACGCGAGTTGTGTAGTCGAGCAAAAACAATCCACCTCTTACCAGTCGTAATTCCACAGAGTGATTTTGGTCCACATCCTCCTTCACCGTCATCCACTGGAATACCAAGTAATATCATACGAGTATCTGATTACCCTCCGAATACTGAGACATTTGAGGTATGAAGAATTTCGCAATGTGCAAAAAAAGCCGCAACATTGGCTCCTGCACGTGGTAACACAGCTCAACTTTTTCTCATAGCTATCAGAAGTGTTTGAAGAATATGAAGGCTTTACAGATATCCAACTCTTCCATGGATCATGCCTGGTTCATTTCCGAGACAGTGTTACCGCTAGTCGGTGCCTAGAAGATATTAACTCGACAACAAACTTTACAGCGCAGTACTCGAAAAAGCCATCATATGTCGGTACCCCTAGCAACAAGTATACAGGTTACGCTCCTTCATTAACAACACCAACAGCCTCACCATATGAATACTACGATCCAAGCTCTACACCATCTCCCGATAGTTCACGAGCATCAAATAACTATGGCATGATGCCGATGCAGTACCTCTCGCATGCAGCAGATATGTACCCACCCTTCTTACAACAGACGGCGTCTTCGTCCACATTGGTGGACGATGACGACGAGTTTCTATTGCAACATAATCCATTGCATCTGCATCACAACAACAACAACAACAACAACAACAACAACAACAACAACAACAACAACAACAACAACAACAACAACAACAACAACAACAACAACAACAACAACAACAACCGCAGCAGTCATCATCAATACCCTCGCTGGCACCATCGTCTAATTCGTCAACGTCGTCACTACTTCAGCCAACATCGTCATCATCACTGGATTTGACGATAATACCAACTAGTACTAGTAATAGCAATAGCATCCTCTCCTCCCAGCCACATTCACCACACCATCAAGTCGTACCGATAGGTACAGAATTTGCCATCAACACGAACAGCAATAACAATAACAGCAAAGACGAACACTCAACAACACGATCAACCATGTCACCGCTGCCACTTCAACAGACATCCTCCCCAATAAACAGCACTCCGTCATTATTAGTCAAGAGTAATAGCAGTGCTGCTCTCCCTCTCCCTGCAACAACACCATCACCATCATATAAATCATTCGAGTCACAGTCAACACTATTCAAAGAATTCCTGGACGCACTCTTACTGAAAATCAGTACCCTGGAACGAGAAAACACTGAACTGAAGGACCAATTAGCGTGCAAGAATGTCGATCCTGCCTCAAGTAACATGATCAACGCTTCATTATCATCGTCTAGTATATCCAGCACTTCATCCACCGCATCATCTGCAACAGCAATGGCAGCTGATAATGATGCTCAACAGCAGCAGCAACTGCCACAGGAAGTGTCTCGCTTGGCTCTGGAAAATAGGTCGTTACGAGCTGATTTGGCTAATATGAGGAAATCGTTGGAGTCTCTTGAACGGGCGCACAAGCAGTGTGCAATGTTTGAAGGTCTGTTGGCTATCTGTGAATAACTAGTGTCTCTCGCTCTTAAAATGATTGGGATTTTTGCTTTCTCTTCTTACTTACGTATTAATTGCTTTTTGTCTTATAAATAATTTTGTTTGTGTGTGTGGAAATATAATACCTTGTATATATCGCTTGAACTATGTCTTTGTGCGTCAGTTTGGAAGGCGTCTGCGTTCCCTTGATAATTGGATCAGGCTTTGGGAAGACTGAGAGATAAACCGAAAGGAAGAGAGGACTTCTGGCATGCGATAGAACAGCTGCTTGGATGCTCATCTGATACTTTTTAACTTGAAACCTCTTCGGCATAATGTTTGGGCGATAAACAGGCCCAAGAAGCTCAAAAGGACGAAATAACCAGACGGCACAACCAAACTAATGGCCAATGGCTCTTTCTCCGGTGCTCAATATCACGAGCTAGAAGATCTGAGTGCCAAACGGTTGGCATCGGATGGGCTGGATGTCAGAGATGATGGACATCAACTCGAAACTGATGTGGTGCGAGAAACCACACACGTTTTGTGGATTTGCCAAGCGATAATTATGGAATTATTAATTTATTCAGTATAACTTGAAGCTGACGTGTAACTTTTCTAGGACTTTGAAGTCAAAGAACCACTTTTGGAGGAAAATGTCATTGACGAGGAAGAAGAGTTGACCAACTCACCAGTCCCTGAGGTCGCTGCCGTAGTTCCAATATACGACGATCCAAGCCTCCCTGTCATGACATTCAGATACTGGGTTCTCAGCACGCTCTTCACAATCATTGGATCTGCAACCGGAGTCTTTTATTTCTTTCGATCGTCTGCGATTACTCTGTCATTGTTTTTCGTTATTTTGTTATCGTATCCGCTTGGAGTTTTCATGCATCAGGTATGGCGATGTTGTCTGGAACCATGCTCGTGGTGTATTCAAGCATGATTAACAGCTTTTTTGCTAGGCCATGCCAACACACGCATTCTACAACCCGGGCCCATTTAACGTCAAGGAACACACTCTGATTGTAGTCACGGCGTCGTGTGCAATTCAAGTCGCATATGCTATCGATATCGTCAGCGTCCAAATCTTATTCTACCACCAGGATGTTGGTTGGATTGCATCTTTATTGTTGCTGTGGACTACACAGTGTCTTGGGTACGGATTAGCTGGGCTGCTGCGAAGATGGCTGGTGTACCCGTCACATGCATATTGGTAAACTTTGATTCTCTGATTGACAAAATAAAACTTGGTCAAAACAGTCATTGATATGTTTTCAACAATAGGCCTGCCAGTCTTCCTCTCGTGACAGTCATCACGTCCATGCATTCAGCATCATCAGAGAATAATACTTTGATGAAGACGGTAAACCATGTTTCCACAAAACAATCCAGCGAAGTATACATATTTAACCTTTTTTTAGAGGCTTCGATTTTTCACAAAAGTCGCAGTTCTCGTCGCTATTTGGCAACTGGTGCCTGGATTTATAGCTCCGACCCTGAGCTCTGTTGCTCTCATGTGTCTGTTTGGAGGAGGGCCAACCGAAACCATCTCGAAGATCGCCGCTCAAGTTGGATCAGGTTTCTTAGGAGGTGGATTCTTTGCACTGTCATTAGACTGGAATTATGCAGGTGTTCTCTCACCTCTCGTAACGCCGTTCTGGTCACTCTTAAACGTACTGGCTGGTGTAATTGGTCATGTTTGGATATTGACACCATTCATATTCAACTATACGAATCTATGGAATGCAAAACTCTTCCTGGAAGCGGGTCTCATGTACAGTGTGTCCACGTTTGCTTATAATGGATCAGCCCCTGCTGGACAACAACTCACACCCTATAATGTTTCTCGCGTGCTTAATCATACAACATTGACATTGGACATAGACGCTTATAATGCTTATTCGCCCCTCAAGTTATCACCGTACTGGGCTCTAGTATACGGATTTTCGTTTGCAGCTCTGACTGCTACGCTGATGCACGTGTATTTATTCTACGGGAAGGAGATTACTGAAGGAGTGTCATCTACTGTCAAGCAACGCAATCGAGACGTTCACGTAAGGATGATGTCCATATACCCTGAAGTACCTAATTGGGTTTATATGACTGTATTGGCTGCTATGACTGTGTTGTCTATTATTGTGATTGAAGTCTGGTGAGTTGACAATCGACATCCCTTTAAATCTTCGCTTGTTTGGTTTTCGTGCATCTTTTCACTAGCTTGAACCGCAAATGAACAATCTTGGTAGGAATGTCCAGCTGCAGTTAAAATGGTGGGGTTTGTTGTTGGCTATTGCTATGGCGTGTCTGTTTGTTTTGCCAGTGGGACTCATTCAGGCTATTTCGAATTATCAAATTGGTACGAGGGGGAAAAAGCAGCTGCTTGTATCGCAACACTGGGGCATCGCATTTTGACGATTCTTAATCCTGAATAAACTCATCGCATCTAGGTATCAATGTCGTAACAGAATTTTTAATTGGTTTGATTCTTCCTGGACAGCCAGTGGCCAATATTGTTTTCAAGGTAATGCCTTCTGAGACCTCCGTGGCATTCCTTTTTTGCGCACTTTAACTACCACTTCTTTTTAGACGTATGGATATATGGCCATGTCTCAAGCTCTGAATTTAGTGTCGGATTTGAAGTGGGGGCTCTATATGAAGATTCCCCCTCGGATGATGTTCATTGGTGTGCTGCAGCACAAGGTTTTTTATGTCGCAGTGAAGAGGCATGATACATGTGCTGAACTGTTCTCGTTTCCCACGAAAGGTCAATTCTATGGAACGATTCTTGGAAGTGTCGTAAACTATGTCGTGATGAAGGCACTGTTTGCTAGTGTGCCAGCTATTCAAGCTTCAGCTGATGGTCACGGTACCGAACAAAACTGGAATCCGCGTTCTTCTCGAGTGTTTTACTCTGCTTCTTTGATCTGGGGCCTGATTGCACCAGCCAAGTTCTTTGGTGGAGAGTACTCTGTGCTCTTTTTGTTCTTTTTGATTGGGTAAGGTTTGCAGCAACGGTATGGTCTTGAATCTCACTAACATGCGTCGTTTGTCATAGTCTTCTGGTGCCAGTCCTCCTGCACTGGTTGCATCGTCGATATCCAAAGCTGGGGTTAAACTATATCGTTACTCCCATCATTTTTCAAGCAACTGGAAATGCTGGGCAGAATGGAGCCAACACTCAAACCACTGGCTTGATCATTTCCATCTTCTTCATGTATTGGATACGAACGAGACATCCACGCTGGTTTGGTATCGTGAGTCTTTGTGTGTGACTTGTTGGGTCGGTTGGGTTGATAACCAACATTCTCTGTCTCTAGTACAATTATAGCCTATCCGCCGCGCTGGACTGTGGAGCTTTTGCTGCAACTATATTCATATATCTGGTGTTCACAGTTAGGAATGTGAGGTTTGGTACGTGGGTGCTCAATCCAGAACCGTCGTATTGGAGCTCTGCCGAATGTAAGTTTGATTGATGTTAAGAATATCGTCGTGATCTATGGAAATTGGGTGCTGATCTGGCATGGTTCTCATCACAAATCACGTCGTTGTAGATTGTCAGACCAACCACACGTTCAACTAGTTCTCTAGATATAGATAGGAAGTAGACGTAGACGTACACGCCTAAATTATGTACATGTAGTGTAATAATAAGATTGTTTGAATCGAAGGAAACGTGTTTCGTCTCATTAATTCACACTCGTCCCAAACTCACAAATAGACGAAGTTTATCTCAATGCCACCACAAGGAAAGAAGAAGGAGACCGCTCCAGGGTAAGCTTGAAATGATCGCAGTCAAATCGTTTCTTCATCTTTTCCTACTTGCTTTTCGTTGCTTTGCGCCTTCTGTTTAAAAAAAGATCACATTTATTTTGCTGAAAATGTCGATTGCTCTAAGACTTTGAAGTTAACAAGCACTCTTCTTGATTTATACATACTTAGCCAGCGACCTATTACCGGCTTCTTTGGAAAGGAACCCATGAAAGGGTATGCATCAGCGCTTGAATCAAACATTGCGGGACAAAACATTGATGTCGCGCTTGGATCCAACCCCTACGACGACAAGTCGGTACCAGCTGAAATCCGATTGATATCTTACACTATATTGGATATTAGAACAGTTCCCATCGCGGACAGCAAGGAAAAGCCGGCTTTAGTTACATCGTCACCAGGTAGAGTTTGAATGAGGCTTGCGATCCGTTCCAATATCGGACGTTTCTGCATTCAACTCATATTGATAAAGTCTTATCGTTCCATTAGGTATCATATCGGTCGCTTCGTTTTTGAAATCTGACGACATACAGTCTGTTTAGTTTTTCGTATTTTTTAGAAGACAAGATGGACGTTGATACACCAAGTCCAAAGAAAAGTAATTTTATTTGCATATTTAATTCTGCTATTCAAGAACATTTGATTTGAATGAAATGACTCACTAAAAATACTCGCATAATGTCTTGATTTCTAGACACGCAGAAGCGACCATCACCAACAATGGAGTTAGCTCTTTCCAAATCCAAACGCCTCAAGTTTGATGCCCAAATGGACGAAGAATCTTCACGGGAAGCTAGTCCGAATATGAGGACTCTCGATGAAACTCCCAGCTCACCACTCAGTTATTTGAACATGTTGGATGCCGAGGACGACGATGATGACGATACCATCACGATCAGAAGTCCATTTGGAAAACAGTTAAGAATGAACCAAAGAAACAGTTGGAAAGTAAAAGATGTGTCCTAATAATCTCCTTTTCTCGCCACAACAATTTACAGTAGGTCAGAACGCGAACATTCCCGCCCACAACGAAAATCCGCTCGCTCAAAGAAGGTCGACTATGAAGAACCAGGCAACGACCCTGAACTCGACACACCTAAGATGATAAACATTATGAATCCCACTTCCAAGGTCAAAACAGCATCCAGCGTGCTGGCTGCTCTGGCCAAAACGTTCCATGTTCGGGCAATTGGTATGGAGAACTTGGCAGCTATTAAAGCCTTTTGGGCTCAACCAGATCCAAATGCTCCTCATGAGTCTCCGTCTTTGGACGAGGTAAACTGAGCAAATATAAATATATGCATCGGAGCATTCGTCCAGATTCCTTTTCTCGGTGACTCTCCTCACACATTTCATTTGTAGTTTGCTGAAAAAACCATTGCAGTAGCCAAGGTTGCAATTTCACAAGAAATTCAATTGTTTGGAATACCCAAGGTATGAATATGCACTCTCATTCTCAATTGCTTCAGATTTTGACTTACACACACGTGTGGTTTGCTGTAGCCTGTTCCTACTATTGAGCTCAAGTCACCAAAACTACCTAGTCCCTTTGGATTGGACTTTACGGAATGGGCGCTAGGTACAGACATGTTACTCAAGTCACAGTTCCCCAGGAAATGTTGGCTTTTTGTTGCTCCTTTATCGTATTATCCTCTCACTCATTTCACCTACCTTTCTCATCATAATTAGATCCAAAGAAACGACGCGACCTTCTTATTGACAACATCATTCCTCTCGCATCTGCCAAATTATGGAAGAAGCTCCCACTCGACCTAGCAGAGTGGCTGTTTGGTTTAGGTACGTGCTGAGACTGTCTGATTGCTTTTTTTCTGCCTTATGTCTGACTTTGATTCATTGGTAGCATGCTACGATCCTGATTCAGTCACTGCTCAATATGCATGCGACAATCTCATGGCACAATTCTCGTCTGATTGTGTATGTTGCCAGCGATTTCGATTTTCTTTTGTTTGAAGAAACCAATTACCAAAACTCGATTTTATTAGACTTTTACTTCAGAGTGGAAGTTGGATTTTGAACGATTCACGGCCATCTTGGTATCGTTTGGATGTACACCACGTGTATACATGGATGACTTGACTTGCACTGTGCAAGCATTCAGTGTTGATGTAAAACCTCCTACTCTTGCTGGTACTATCGATGTAGATGGTGAACCGGGTATGCATAAATGAGAACTTTGGTTCGTTTTTTGCAACCAGACGTCTTTAGTCTTCTGGAACTGAAAAGATAACACCTGGCATTTAGAGCAACAACGTGGTCCAAGGTTACAAACTCTTGTCAACCTTGTCAAGTTGCTGATTGCGTCTATGGTCAAACAGTAAGTACAAGAATATCGGGCTCCGCATGTACTTTTTCGCCACATCTTTTAAGCACATTTTCCTTTTTTGCAATTAGGCTGTCAACAATACTAAAGGAAACCATCATAGACTGCATGACACTGCTCACAGTCTTGTGTCTCGATGACTGCATAGTGTCGATACGCTACGAGATTGCTACATGTCTCACACGGTTGATTTGTGCCCTATCTGAAAAATTATGGCACGAATATCGAAATGAATATGGACGTCGATTGATACGATTCATTGGAGACAACACTCGAATTCAAGTTGAAATGATTTATTGCTTTTGCATTGAGTCTGTACGCTTGAATGCATTCAGAAGGTCATTGGCATATTATTGGTGTGTGGGTCATTTGTCAGTGGATGGGGAGGGTGCTGTTGAAGTGATTAAGACTCCTGTTGTGAGGGTGATGTTTGGTTGTTTATGTTTTTTTGTGTGAAACTTGACCGTCGAGCTAACACTTTCCCGAACACTTTTGCTAGTTTGATGCCTCAAGCAACATGAGCTACTCTTTAATCGCAAAGGCTATGAAAGCCCAACGATTTTTGAAGCTAAACAGGGACACAGATTACGATTTGATTTATGAGAAAACAAAGCTCTTGGTATATGCTATTGGAAGATACGAGGATGTTCAACAACAAAAAGTGAGGCGCATCGGGTTGTATTCGTGTGAATGGGGTACTGACCAAAAATGTATTTGTTGTAGGTTGAGGCCAAAGAACTCTCTGCAGCTCTTGATTCACTACGCCAACGTATCAAGATTGATCATGCTGGAATGTCATCCCGATCGAAGATTGATGTAAGTGTTTGGTAAACCAATCACGTCGGATCTTGCGTCGTTTTTTTGGTTCCCTCTATTACTCCTTTGAACTGAAGCCTTCTCTTTTTTCTCATCAAACAGACCAAACTTGAGCTTCGAGTCATTTCCGAGACGGTCGAGAAAATGACCACTCAAAGGAAGACGACCACATCCAAACCAGCTCAACAATCTCGCTTGAACTTTGCCGTTAAACCCAAGGATGAATCGTCAAGTTCTGGTTAGCCGAGTGAAGAAAGGTACAATAGCACAAGCAAGGCGAGGGAGTTGGGGTGTACAAAAGTTGCAAGAAATAGTGATAGGCAGAATTTTACAGGAGCCGATGAATTGTTAATTGATATTATGAAAACTTAATTGGGTTGTTACAGTACAGGCTTTATGTGTAAATGGTTATGCTTCGCTTGGGTCATTAGCGTAACTTGATGCGACGCAAGTTTTGCCTCAAGACGGTTTTATCCAATCCAGAAACGAATTCATACCCCCGCCACCATTCATTTGTCCCAATACATCAGTATTCAGCAAACGACTCAGCTCATTCCCACCTCGTGCCGCAGCAATTCTAGATATCTCTCCTTGATCTCGTAGCAAGACTAGAGCTTGAGCAGCAGTAGGGGCTCGTTTCGTAGAGGTACTTAATCGTCGTAATGATTTCGATATTGGCAACAATCGGCGGTGGATTTGTACCAGCCCAGACAACCATGTTTCAAGCTTCTCGGCTGGTGATGACCTAAATTTATTATTCTCTGCTCCTCCTGCTACACCTTCAATATCAACGCTAGCACATATGGTCATGAGGAGACTAGAGTCCAGTTTGAAAGCTTCCTTCAGGGCTGGATGTAGTGCTTCTGATACTTTATATGAAACTCCTTTGCCAAGTATTGGAGTGTCAATCTCACCAACAGCAGGAATACCCTCCCATCGTGCAATGCTACCATAGTGAATACCGGTTCCGTATAGTTCTAGATAGTCTACTCCAACATCAGACGTCGCTGAGAACACTAGATGGCGTAGTGTCAGATCAAGTGCTGTTTTTATACGAGTTCGTATTAATGGCCCTGGTTGACCACGATTGACGGATTGCGATTGAATAACGGATGGTGGATCAAATGTAGGGGAATTGATACGCGGTGGGAGAATGGAAGATTCTGGATTATGAATAATGGGCTTTTTAGCATCATCTAGTGAAAGAAGTGAAGAGTTAGTGCAAAAAACGAAAGCAAGATGTATGAACGCCAATAATTACCATGTTCAGTCATACCAGTCCACTCAAAGCTAAGGGGTGACCTATCCGTATCACCTACTCGACTAGGCTCTCCAGAAAATGGTGGAATGGCACTACTAGTAACAGCCGACATGACATCCTGTGATGAATGGCCAACAATGGCAGCATTAACAAGATCAGCTATATTCGTTACAGGATCGATCTCATCTAGAGCGACATCTCGCTGTAATGACCATATTGTACCAGCTGCATCTGCATCAACTAGAGGAAAGTTGGCCACTACTCGAGAAGCTGGGCTGGCCTGTGGTATAGCATGCAGAATCTCGTCGAGATGCATATAGTCGTCCTGATATTTTGCTTGATTTACTTCCATCTGACTAGTCCTTTTTGATGAATTTATATGAGCCTCCAATGTTTCACTCAATCGTAGAGAATCATCAACTGGAACTTCTATAACTACATCGTGGGAGGCCTCCTCCATAATTGGCGGTCCTGAATCATTGTTTAGAGGGGGTTCTGCGTCCACGCCTGCTCCATTTGCTGGTAGTTCAGTGTCCAATTTTTCCGAGACATTATTAAAGATTTCGGAGCCAACCTGGACATTGTCGAGTGTAATAGCCAACAGATCTGGTTTTATACTATCATCGGGATTACGAATGACTTCTACTGCAGACACATTTTCCAGAGCTCGAGACATGTCAAGGCCGGTTACAGGTTTCCAATCCTGCGATGAATCTCTCCTGCTATTGTTGACATTCAGACCAACAAGAGATGCCTCCCGAGTCAATGACGGCATACCAATACTTGCTCCGTCTTCAATGGCATCGTTTTTCATAACGCTGGGAGTTGCATTTGGTGCATCGTCCACTTCTGCTCGTGTTGCCGATTGTCGGATTTGAGCTACTTCGGCCGTGACTCTTTCCAAGTCTTCCAGAGTCTTCAAGTGGTCTATAAGAGCATCAACAAGAACAGCCGGTGCATGGTCTTTACTACTACTTGTATGGTGATCGTGGTGCTGGTTGTCTTGGTCGAGAGCTTCACTACAGAAGCGTCTACCCAGCAATGACGGAGCTTCTGCACGGTTCTGATAGACAGGATCTCGATCATACCGTCCTATGGAACCATTGTTCTGACCGCTGGGTCGTGACGGTAGTGGTCGGGCCAAGAAAGATACATCTTTCAATGCATCGTCAAAGAATCTTTGAGCATTACCAAGTACCGATACTTGCTCATAAGGCAACAAGACTTGTACTTCATGATTGCTAGTCGGATCGCTGACAGCATCTGACGTATCGTGAATGATGTGCTTATGTTCCAGTGAAGAGGTTGGATCCGTAACTTCATCCATTGGTGTCATATCTATCAAATATGAAAGTCAGGAGAAGTCGAGGTGAGGAAAAATTTCAAGAACTTACGCCTAATTTGATTCTCGGCAGCCCACCATACACTTTTATCATTGGTTGCTGCTAATGACCACATATTAGATACCCTGGAAATGCTGTCAATCTGATGAACGAAACTACCTTGTTGTTCAGCTTGTCTAATGGCTTCCTCGTACAGTTTAGAGGACGTCTTCCAGTGAAAGACCGTCTTATCGGTTCCTGGTCCATCTCGATGCTTCATAACCTTCTGAGATGGATCTATTCGCGCAGACTTGGGCTCTACTACACTTATGAATGGATGTCGTTCACGAGCAAATTCGGAAATCATTGTGACCCATTTACGTATTTGAGGTTCTCCATCCGTCTTATCAGGTCGGATTGTTGGCTGAGGATCTTCACAGAAGGGTGAAATACCATGAGCTATACGATACAGCAATACGAGAGACGATACTTCTTCATCATTATCGGGTATATGTGTAGAAATGTCGGATGTAGGTTCTGAGGTCGAATGCGATGATTCGTCTGAATCGGCACTATCAACCACTTGCCACGGAACCATTCCCAGGCATTTGGCTAGACATTCCAAGACGATGACTCTTATGTCAACATCGGAATCGTGCCGTAATATAAACAGAGCAAGAGCAATGTTACGGAATACGAGCTCATTACAAGCCAACCCATTGCCCAACTTGTGTGACGGTTGAGACCCTTCCAATACACCCATGAAGACGTATGCGGCGATATCTGCTACTACTCTAGGACTATCAGGCATAGACAGCTTCTTTTCCAGCGACGTAGCAAGTCGACGAATCGACAGGTGTCGATCATCCTCATATTGTGCCGTCTTGACTATATCACAATCATAAAACATGTGCCTCGTAAGATCCCGGGCCCACGTACGATAGCTTTCGACACAGTTTCTGGTGTTGCCCGTTACTAGTTCGTCCATTGCCGTCGTCAGAAGTCTAAAGGGATTATTTATATGCATTTCCGGTATCCGTTCACCAGATCTAGAAGATGGTATATGTCGACTACAAGTTCCATCATCTTTATGGCACACGGTAGTATCGATTGTGGTGTATTTATGATGACGGCCGTCCATGAGATCAGCATTCATAGAGAAAATGGCTGCAGATCTGGCAGCTACATCTCTGACATGAGGGTTTGGATCATCGAATAGATTCACAAAAGCCTTTAAGATCTATTCAGGTAAAGGACTTTTGGTGAATAGTTTGGAAGCATGTACAAAACTAACAAATTTTTCAAATGGCCCAACCTCTTGATTCGAATCCGGCAATGCAGACATTGCCTTGATAGAAAATAAACGATACAATTCCGTGGCTCTCGAATCACTATCGGATGAGGTTGGACGACACCTCGAGACTGCTATAAGGGTTTTCAAGATCCCGACATTCGCTGATTTTGAACGTTTTTCAGAGTTAGAGCTTTCATACAGTGGTAAGGCAGCAGATTAGCAACGGTACATACCACTTGGGACGGGAGTTGGAGTAAAAGACTCTTCACGAGACATGTCCCTATATATGTCTGTGATGATTTGTAGACCAGCGGCCCAACTTTTCCGACTAGCAGAGCAGAATGATTGCAATATGGGCATTATAAAGAAGGATACCATTCGATGTGTTTGGGATTCCAAAGCCCAACGTGTAATATGAGTGGCCCACTCTGGTTCCAAGCACATATAATTCTCAGCGTCTCGCTTCTGGGTTGTTGCATAGTATTCGGCTGCAGCATCTAACACAACACGAGACAATAAATGCAATAAATGCGAGACGTGCCGACATACGGGTTCGGCATCTGCGAGTGCTGGTGTGATGTCGAGGATACGAGTCAATGTATTTCCAAAAGATCCTAGCACTCGGGCGGCGTGTGCACCACTTCCTGGCCGAATAACAGCTGACCTTATTATAGGAAGGGTGATGTGTTTAACGAGTACGAGGTGATGCGATAGGATCTTTATAGTTATCGGTGGTCGTTGTGGGTGAATCGTTGATGGTAATATATGTATGAGGTCAGCAAGAGCAGATGCAGTGAGATGGATTTGTTCGTCGGATGCATTCGATGCTGATGCTAGCCGTGTGAGACCTTTAATCATGTTCTTGATGAGGCATTCAGCAACTTCCAAGTCCCCTACGTTTTTGCGTTCCGACGCTCCACCGACCATTCTACTAATGGATTCTATAAAGCTAGGCAAGACAGACTGGGCTTTCAGGGCTAGATCTTCAGGAATGGTGGGTGCCTGCCATGCTGGCACATTCGTAAAATCGAGGAGTGTGAGGAAGGATGACAAGATCACTTGCATAGCGTCTTGAGACGATGGCGGCTGATATCGGGATTTGTAGTTCTTTGGCGGTCTGAATATACTAGCCACTTTTGTCCTATCGTGAGTATGTAAGCTGGTCAATAATTGATCTGAATGTTTGGACGAGATCTATGGCACTAACCCATCCAGCTTCTTCATAATGCTGACAAGGGATACCAGACACAATAGCCTCACTTCTCGTCCATTGGTCACGACTGGATCTGCAGTTGTACTAGCATGACTCTGCAAATCCTGTTTTACAGCTTCATCAATCTGCAGAGAATAGTTCAAGGCCCGTAAAAGCGAACGAGCAGCCTCACACCGAGACGATGACTCTTTCCGATCTGGATCGTGTCCAGTACCGTGACGTCCATTACTGTTCGGTTTTGTTGACGAGAATTGACTTAAAATGTAGGGCAAGATCTCAGACAGTACAAACCGGTCCAGGTTGTTTGCATGGATATTGTTCGTTTCTACATCAGATACGACGAGTTCTGATGGCTTGATCAGCTTGGTTACTAGTCTATTGACTGCAGTTGAATGCCCTGGATGAAATAGTGAGCTCCGAGGGACGTGATGAGGTGTCTCATCAGCAGTCTTAGTAGGCAACATTATCGATTTTATAGCAGATCTAATATATAAGATGATTAGCCAGCTCGAATCCCTCTGGAACTGTTTGTCAAACCGTTCGTTGGAAATTCTACTGCGGATAAACACCATGAAGAAGTCAAGTTATGAACAACAAGCGAAATGACGCCTCGTATTGCTTTAAAAATTTAATTAAACAGGTGAACCGGCAAAGAGTTTCCGAAGTAATGTCATCAAAAGTTTGCTCAATTTATTATCAGCTGCTGATGATCAGAATACTGTGCAGGAGAAATCGCCAAAGGCTCTCGTGTCATGTACCCACGAAAGACTTCTTCTGGCGGGAAATATCTCCCCGAGATAATGCTATTATATACATTCACCTCAACACTGCCAGCACTCCCATCCCAGTCATAAAACCCTTCAGTCTCAATTCTGAGACGAAACCTTGGTATAGCCTGCGAGTCCGGATTAACAAGCATAAATAGTAAAAGTCCATTAGCCAGAAGCCATGCTGCAGCCTCTATGTGACCTTCTAACATTGTTATTGTCAGCCGACTTCCTTGTAAGATCTCAGGCCCAACTTGTGCGACTTCTTTAGCAGCACGGCCTGTATATCCAAACACCTCTGGATACGTTGGCTGCGGATGAAACCAATACAAAATTCCTTTCGCTTCATTCATCAATGCTAAATATACCATTACACGAATCTCCTTCTCGTTCGGCCACCGCGACCAGTATGCCTCCCTCCCGAAGCCTTGAAGCACAGACCAGACTGGTTTGTATGTGTCTACAGGCGCCAGTTCTTCTTTAACAGTTCGTAGACGAGTAGCAACGTCCATGAGTCGTCCTTCACACCCATCACAGCCGCAGTCTCCATACGTAGCATTACAGGGCGTTTCATGAAGAGTAGACCACGTAGCGTTAATACCGACAGGATATGGATCTGTGAGCAATATATCTGCTGATGATGTATAATATGTGGGTAATGCTACGCAGTTTAGTACCAGTGCGACTGGGTGGTACGGATCCAGTTCCTTAATAACCTCATAGGCCGCTCTAGTCACATCAGGACTATCCGAGAATCCCTGATTGAAACGTTTAAATTTGGTTGAGAATGCTGGGTTTGGGAACTATGCGAGTTTGACCTATGAAAACCCGGGTCTGCCAAGATTCAAGATATCAATACTCACATCAGGCTCATCAGCGGTATACCAAACTGACAAAGATTTACGAGAACGAAACTCCAAGACTTGCTCCCTGACAGAAGTCAGATTCTTGAAGGTGTGACGCATGTCATACATGATAGTCACACCAGCAGCTTCAGCAGCATCAAACAACAGATGCATAGAGGCGATAGGATCGTAAGGCGGACATGGATGAATCATGGTATTATCGGCTTTTGCCATAGTGACGACTCGTTTAAACGGCATCTCAAAGAGCCACGGCGTCGAAGTATAGTAACCATATGGATATAATACGGGTTCTTCCACACTATCGGTTACAATATATCCTTCCGGAATGAGCAGCTTCGTGATGGATCCTCCAAATGGATTGACAGCTGGCAGAACCGACAGGTTGACAGTTTGAGTAGCGATAGCCTCCTTCGAGATGGAATCCAACAAGGTGGCTGTAATAATATAAGGATTCATCCGCCGTTCAAAGACATCTAGGGAAAAGACTACGTCGACCTCGTCACCCTCTTTGCGTAACTCCAACATCAAGTTGACGAATTCCATTCCAGTATCAGCACTAACACACCTAAGCACGTACGAGCCACGATTTTTACTCCATTTCTCACGTTTACTTCCAGCACCTCCATTATAAATCACTATAAAAGCACCTTCCGTTTCGTTCGTGTAAGGTTGGATTTTTGGTTTGACTTGCAGGATTAATGTCGTGTTTTTCGGTGGTAATGGAGGAGATATGAGACCTGGATCTTGTTGGCCCTTTTTATACGGTTTGCCACACCATGTTGGGATATCTTCTTGGCCATTTACAATGTTTGATGTCAACACCAATGTCAACAACAGTATTACAGCGAGCTCAACTAGACCAAACGAGGCCCTCATGCTGTATAAGGATACCAATTCACTGATTCGGATTTGTTGTCTATGGAGATTTCAACCTGACAACGGTTGCAACCTGGTAAAGGTTGGAACAGTAATCAATTAAAGACAAGTGTTGTGGATGGAAACAGATGCAACTGTTGGCAGCCAAACGTGTCGATTTCGTGTTTGCATACAACAGTCAAATGAGTCTGCCATTAATAATTAATTCTACTGGCCGTGCTCACTTTTGCGTGAGGTGTTCTCTCCCACATAATCACAATGGTGACCACCTACATTCTTCTTTCACTCATCCTTCAGTTCACAAAATATTGGCAGATAGAATCTTACAGAGAAAAGAATCTGAGAGTTGTAGAGTATAAAATTGCCACGATTCAACTGAGTCCGGCAGCCTCTAATAGCTTGAAACCGTCACTGTTGGTTTGCGCCTTTGAATGTTTGGTGTTTTGTTTTTCAATGCAATTCTGTAAAGGCATAATGTTTTTGACCAGGTTTTTGAAGATTGCACAATCGCTGTTTGATTTCAAGTTGAGATATCGGTTCAAATCTAATTTTGTTACTTGGAATACTCAACTAGGATCCCGTCTCTATTCCACCTCCTTCTCCAACAATTTTCCGAACTCCATGCGGCCTACTATGGTGGTCTACAAGTTTTTGTTTGCAAACGCTTCCCTGTCTGCAATCTTCCACTTGATGTGATGATCAATATCTTCCAGAGGTGTGCACTTTAATTTACTTTGCCGCTCGCTACAAATACGAGAACTTTGGCTTCAGTCTTCAACCCTTGTTGTTGCTTGTTGTTTGAACTGAATTGTACCCTTATCTCTTCTTACTTTTAGACTTGAAACGCCTGCTCAACTGCACTCTGCATCAATGGTCTGCAAACAGTTCCAAACCGAAATCGATGATTTCAAGAAATCGGTTGTGGTTCACCGCCAGGCATCCGATTGTCTCTGTATATGCCTCACCGCGATGAATTCTTGACGCAAGTGTAACCAGGTTCGTTGATTGACCCTCAGACAATGCATCCCGCGCCAAACCGACAAAACTTCTTTTCACCACACAGAGAACCAAAAGTCATCAACTAAACTCGTTGTCAAAGTCTTCCATCATTCGCCAAATCGCAATTAAAACATTTCCACAACCTCCACACAACTTCCTCAAGTATTGCATCCCATGAGATGTCTATATTATTAACATCACATGATAGTGCCTTCCCAAAATCATGATACAACTTACTATTCTTTGTATATGAGGGTATCATGTACATATGAGTTTGACTTTCATTTCTATATTGAGTAAACGTCCTCGTATTTTATAACCTGAGCCAGAATATATTTACGAGTTTTTGGGAGGCAAGAGCCTTCGACGAGCACTATAGAGAGGGGAGTATCAGCAACTGCTTGAAGCGAGATGTCATAACATGCACAACGCAAGGATTTCATCATACTTGATAAACCAGTTGTTGCATTGAGTGATTGAGAGTCCAGTTTGCTGACATAGCCTGTCCTTCTCTTCGTCGGAAGGATAAGGGTGCTCCTTGTGACTGAATAGCCATTCCTTCAAGACTCGAGAGACCTATTCAATGTCATTAAAAAAAATTCGTGAGTTTTTGACATGTTTACGATATATTTTGCTTTAAATCGTGCAAATAACTCTGTATGAGTATGTGTATCCACGCTACTGATACTATAGCAAGCAAAATATAAATTGCTGTGATTCAATGCACGTCACACCCCAAACAAAACTTACATCAGCAGAATGATTTGGACGTTTGACAATCCCACTATTTCCATCACCAACAAAACTCTTCTTTGCCTTGGGACGACTACCACCACTACTATTACTACCACGACGTTTCTTTGCAACTGGTTGATGACTACCAGATGCGACATACGAGGTCCCTCGCCTAGAGCGTACAGCACGAGTAGAGTTTGTAGGACGGTAATCATCACTATCATCACTTGGATGTTTAGCGACATCTTGAAAGTCTTGTTCGTCATAGTCGTGTTCATGGCCATCGTCGTCGTATTCTACAGGACTGAGATCTGATTCTTCATCAGACACTGATCTACCAGTAGATTTAGCAATTGCTTTGGCGAAAGCACTTTCAGACTTGTTGAGTTTGCGAGTTGTGTATCGTTTTGACGTTTGGGTACTTGGGGATGCAGGACCAGCAGAAGAAGGTGAGGCTGTGGCGTCTGGATCACCACCACCGCCTTCATCGTATCTTTCTGCTTCTTGATCCTGGATCTCTCGATTACGTCTACTCGGACGAGTGACGACTGGAGCGGCAGCGCGAGCTGTCACCAACTGCTCCAGACGCTGCGGACGAGACATGGTGACCATCTCATGAGTCAGATACGCAATGCTTCGTTTCAACAAGATTGTTGACTCTGACATCTGATTGTTTCCAGATACAGCAGCGTCACCACCAGCATCAGCGGCGTTGACCACCAACAAATCACTATTCAAGATTTCACGAAGACGAGTCAAGATAGTTTTGACCTGTCCGAATTCATCACGGGAGATAGCAATAAGCATGAATTTATGTAGAGACAATAATTCTCTCACGATGACATGCAGTGGGTGTGCTTCCATGTCAATGTTGTTGATGTGTGAATGTGGGTGGTTACTGTCCATTAGAAGGAGATTGGGATTATTATCATTACTATATGCGATATTCGTGGATGGAAGGGCATATGGTGGCAGCTGTGGTCGATTAGATGTGGTTGGTAAATTATGAGCTGGTAAGTTGATGTAGAAATTATTGGCGTTTGATGACATTGTGCTCAATGCGGATCCTTGGTTTGGCATGTGTATATAATAATCCACTTGAGAATCGTTGACTACTTGTTCGATTGTTGGTGAGAGAGAGTTCAGACTTGACATCGTGCACGTCTTTTACTTTGACGTGCTAACGATCACCACCTGACTTCTTAAGAGGCACCTAATAATAGAAATGATGTTACTAAAGATTATATCTAATCTGATAACATTGAAGGACCGATCGCTTATCAACAACGACCTCAACTAAGCAAAGTGAAATTTTGAATTCTAAAACGTCAAGTTGTAGATCAAAGACGTCCAAACAGAGGATGAATTATTTTAGATTTGAAATTTATATCTGAATGAGTCTAATGAGCGTTCAATTCTCCATTCAGGAACGTCAAAATAAACCCAATGTTGATATGAGGAGCTTTTCTGAAACTTTACACAGAAATTACATTATAAACTACTTCGTTCTACCCATATTCCTCTCCTTACTGTTCAGCAGTTGCCGCAACAACAGGTGGCTTAACCTCTTTCACAATATCACGTTCCTTGTCACCAGGTACAACACCGTATCCATCTAAATCCATAGTGAAATCAGCAGATCCACCAGTCAACCCTCTTAAAACACTAGCATACCCCAGCATTTCAGATAATGGTACTCGCGCATCCACCATCCTGCTACTATTCTCACTACTTAAAGCAGCTTCACCACCCTCGTCTTCATCCTCATCCATTCTAGAATTTAAATCTATAATATTTGCTCGTTTCTGACCAGTCAGATTCTTGACTACAAGTCCAACTTTAGGTTCAGGTATTCGGATACGAGCTCTCATTATGGGTTCTAACAGTCTAGTTCCTGATGTTTGGAGAGCACGCTCCGTAGCCCGACGAGATGCTATTGTGATAGCCTGCAAGGTAGTCGTTTCAGCGGTATATAGAGTTAAAGAGTTTAATGTGATTTTGATATTCGTTACTGGATAGTTTGCTAACGGGCCACGATATAGTGCTTGATCAATACCACGTTGAATGGCATTCATCATATCCGGTATAGGTGGATACCCTGCTAACGATACTGCTCCATTCCCAGGTGGTGCGGATGCTGATATTAAAGTTGAGTTGTTTAACCTGATGCCCGTTTCAGTACCACCACCATCGTTCAAGTCGTGCAGCAATCCATCTTCAGACTCATTAACAAAGTCATTCAGCAGCTGAATATTTACAGATGCGCCAGCCTTGATTCGTTTACCATTAACTTCGTGATCAACGGTAATTTTGCCTTCGTGAATACCCGTATTGGACGGCATTTCACGATAACTGATACGGACTTTACCCATTCTACAATCGACTTTATATTGATCTCGTAAACGAGACTCGATGATTTCTAGATGCAATTCACCCATTCCTGATATGAGTGTTTGTTCGGTCTCCTCGTCCACTCTTACATGGACTGATGGATCTTCACGTAGCAGTGTTTTGAGTGCCTCCTGTAAATGCCGTTCTTCAGATGGAGTCGTGCCAGCAACAGAAGCTACGAATACTGGTGGTGGTATGGGTATAGTTGGTAGTATCGGTTTACGTTTATCGGCAAAAGATATCAGTGTATCTCCTGTTTTTGTGATACGAAGACCTACGATGGCAGCGATTTGTCCTGCCTCTACGTTTGGAATGTCTTCATAATCGTTGGCAAATACAGTCAAGATTTTCGAGGTCCGTTCCTTTTCATTCCGCGTTGAATTTAGCAGTGTCGTTTTTGTATCAAGGACACCAGAGTATACTCTTACAAATGTCAAGAGTCCACGTTTAGGATCTTGCATTATCTTGAATGCTAGTGCTACAGGTTGGCTGTCGTTCATTTTTACTTCCAGAGACTTGCCATTTGATGTGGCGATTGCTGCAGGTCGATCTACGGGAGACGGTAGATAGTCTAACACTGCATCCAGTACTGGTTGGACTCCAGTATTCTTGAATGCAGCACCACACAAGACTGGCACTGCTTTACCAGATATCGTGGCTCGTCTCAAAGCAGCCTGAATCACATCGGTTGCGATTTCAGTGCCCGAATCCATTGCGTCTAAATATACAGATAGAAAGGCCTCATCCACATCTGCTAGAGCTTCCAACATGTCGTTTCGAGCTTTCGATGCGTCCTTATAAAGTCTTTTGAACGGTTCTGTATCCGTGAGAGGACTGGTGTTGATGATACTACCAGTTCCATCCTTATTCCTGAAATCCAGCACCTTCATAGTCACTAGATCAGCTATGGAATACAACTCGGGTCCTCCACTAGCACTTCCAAACACTGCTGCTACATTATCGGGTACGACAGGCCACGACAAAATAATAGGCCTCCCACCACCTCCCAATCTCTTTTCCATGTGTCGTACCACACGATGAAGAGCAGATCCATCACGATCCATCTTATTTACAAAGGCAATTCGAGGTATTTTATATCGATTGGCTTGTCTCCATACAGTTTCAGTTTGAGCTTCGACACCAGCTACACCGTCTAGCACGACCACAGCGCCGTCCAAGACTCGTACAGATCGTTCTACTTCGACAGTGAAGTCGACGTGACCTGGAGTATCTATCAAGTTTATTCGATGTGACTTCCAAGCTAGTGGGATGCATGCTGACTGGATGGTGATGCCACGCTCACGTTCAGCAGGTAGGAAGTCTGTGACTGTAGATCCATCGTCCACATCTAAAAGAATGCGGTGATGAAGCTGGTAAGACTGGCTTTTTTTGCATGCAGAGATCAAGATCCATTTCGACATACTTCCTATACGCTTTGTATGACCTGCATAATAAAGCATACGTTCTGTCATGGTAGTTTTGCCAGCATCGATATGAGCTATGATGCCAATGTTACGAATCTTTGATGCTGGAACTAACAAATAAGGAAGCAAGATGTTGGTGTTTGAACGGTCATGATACATAGTGATCACGTCGACGGAAGTAGACAAAGACTTTGATTCTACATACCAGCAGTGGATTCCGTAGCAAATCCACGTCGAGACAGTATCAGAATGTGTTTGAGCCCATCATGACAAAAACACGTTGCCCTTAAGCTCCAGGTTATTCCTAGCATTCTGTAGCACGTTGTAACGCGATTCATAGTAAAATGGATGTGAAAACACGAATAACAAGTGATTATATGTTCGGAGAGCCTTGGTTGTCCATCGTCCTTTCACCGTTTTGAATCAAAAAACAAAATAGAGCATCGACAGTTAGCAAGCAGACAACCATGTCAGCGTCAGTAGCAGAGTACGTCCATATTATGGCATTGAAATCATCTACATTCTTACAATACTGAATATAAATAGAAACAATCCCATGGTCGATACACATGCTCCAAAAAGGAGACGAATTGAAGACGAAGGAGACGAGGAAGTTCCAACTCCGGATGTCGAAGCTAAAAAGGTAAACATTCATCATCATACCATCATTCTATCGTTTCCTCTCCTTCTCCTTTACGACTGTGCGTCATTGAAAACAGCCCAACATCAGACTCATCAAAACTTTGCCCCCTGTAGGAGGAATCAAATGGAAAACGACAACGGACTATGGGTCCTGCTGACCCAGAGACTAAACAGAGAAACTCCCGACTGTTTGGCGGTATATTGACTACTCTGAACAAGGCCAAGGCTGAAACTGCAAACAAGTCGAATGCTGTAAGTCTTGACTTGGGCTATCTTCAAATCGAGCATCAAGCTGGCTTATCTTTATGATGTTGATAATGATATACATGGTTAAAATTACATCACATGGAACTCACATCACACTATCGACTGTAGCAAATAAGGAGAGAAGAAGTCGAGAAAAAGTTACAAGAAAGGCTTCATCGTGAAAAAGAGGAATTGGAATCCAAAGTCAAGCAGGAGACTGAGGAGAGACGTGAAAAGATGGCTGCATCTAGAAAACATGAAGATGACAAGAGAGCCGCTACAGCCGTAAGTGCGCATGGCGGTGCTATTATATTATTTTTTGTGCATCAAGGTGGAAGCATACTGACAATCCACGCTTTTGCCTCCTTGTTTCTAGGCCAAACATATACAATCTCACAAACTAAACCTCACAAACTTTTTGAAAACAACAACTCAACCAACGATATACTATCTACCCGCAAAGCTCACTGACGAAGCAGCTGCCCAAATCGCAGAAGCCAAACGACAAGCAGCTCTGGATTCAATGAAGGTACCTGAACCAAATAATAATAACAGTATTAGCAATAGTACAAAGGGTGTGGGTTTGAGCATTGCTGGTGCTGCCTCTTCTTCCAGACCAACATCACCACCCAAAGATACAGCAGCATCAGCAGCAACCAATAACAAGGATGATGCTAATCGAGATGATATGGGTGCTGAGTTTGGAGGAGATGAGGACGCAACCATGGATTTGGGAATGTGATGGTTGTGTGAGAATGTGAGGGAGGAGTGGATGTCAGAGAGAGTTGTTTCAGTATGTGTTTTGTTTTTTTCCTTGTTCGAGTTGACGTTTCTTTAGGTTGCCGATAAATACTTGATTATTATTAGTCTGTTCAAGAAGAAGAACCAGACAATTGATGAAGTTTGTAAAACCTGTAATGATGTTTATATGCTTAAGAAGATCTTCAACAAGAAAATCCATTAGCTCAAAAAAGTTGGCTTTTGTGTGCGAAACATTACATCATCATTTCAAAGGAAAGTTCTTATGTTCTATTGTTACTATGAGGCAGATTAATATACAAGATAGCAATATTCTCACTTTGAGAGATTCTGAAGGGCACGAATCGCTCCATCAACCAACTCTCCGTCTACTCCATCCACCTCACGCAACCTCGGAGCACTCTCCACCAACTGATCTCTCAATGAATTCTTTATCGTACCTGGATACTTGGTTGCCAGTGTAGTCACCAGCTGCAACACCCGTTCAGCTAAATTGACATCCTGCGCAGTTTTTATAATGTCAACAAGAGACTCACAGATCCCTTCAGACACCACGTCTTGCGATACGAGTTTCCCAGCTATCTGATCCTTCTTGTCGTCTTCGGCAGATACATCTAATAGTGTGTTTAAGAGAAAGAGGATTCGTGTTTGGAGGGTGGTGTTGGTTTTGTTTTGGGGTTGGAGTGCTGCTTGCAGTATTTTGAATCCATTCAGTGAGCGGAATGATGATAGGGCTCGTGTGTTGTGGTTTAATAATCCTAGTGATATCGAGAGAATCCCAATCAGCTTTTTTCTTTTGCTCTGAACATGATTGGAGAACACCCCTACCAGCAATACAATATGCAGCCTTGGCTTTAACTTCAGCATCCGAATCTGATTCCAGAGCGTTCAATACAGGTGGCAGAGCATCTGAGTCCAAAAACTAGTCGAAATATTGGGGCGTTAGAATGGAGCACCACAAAAGAGCCTGACACACGTCGTACATCCGTCTGAGATCTTGCGTTGTTCTTGATAGCAGTCCCAAGTATCCAAACAGCATATTGCCGTATTTTAGGATCTGGATCAGATACAGTGGATATAATGGGCCTCCATAAATTCAGTGGTCGTAAATCTGATTGTCGCATGAGCAATGTATCGGATATCTCAAAAGCAAGAGCATAAATACCATTAGCGTTATCTAGAGACTCGACTAGTAGCTCTAGATCATCCATATTTGTGATTCTGTCATCAACGGAATTTGATGGATTTGAAAAGAATTCCACACATTCTAATGGTGAGAGTACATATCAAGTCGCGTTCAGGAGCTTGGCCAATACGATTCAACTTACCACGCATACGAATAGCATCACTCTTTCCAAGAATCAAGTCGATCCATTTTGGATCCTAGAAACCCAGAAGAAGTTCAAATGGTAGCTTCACCAAATGTCAGAGGCAAAAGCAACGGCAGCATGAAGGCCTTATACACCAAGAAGGCCGATGAATCATTCAATCTTCAAGATGGTCTCCTTTTCCAAACAGATCTGATCGAAAACCCTTGCCAACAACAATCAAGTGAAGCAATTTGCTTACTATTGGCTCGACATTCTGAGGTCCTGGACCAGGTGCATCTTCATTCTTTGTGGCTGTTTGGAGAACAGCCCACTGCAGTAACTCTGATGGTCCAATATGTCGTCCTTTGTCGCTCATCTCTAAGCTTTTGATAGTTGTTTTTTTGCAAATGACGCTACGCCTTCTTTTGCATTCTTTTTGAATCGAAACCGCCCTATATTAATAATATGGTGTCTTTTTATTTTGTAAACGGGGGCTATACTGCTTTTTCACACTACACTTGTGCACTACATTTGGAAGAAGATTATCACACACGCCCACTATCACGCTCAGACGTCTTGAAGGTCTTCCCACTCCTAATCGTATCCCAATTTCACTTATGATTTGCGATGGTTTCTGATATGGGCATTGAGATTATCGGTTCTTGTAAATCTTCCACGACAGTTTTTGTGTGGGCAGTTATATATCGTTGGATTGATGACGTGAAGAGCCACCTTGTGACGACGAACATCGTCTCTTCGGGTGAATGTGTCTGGACAGACATCACACTGGAATCTTCCTTTCTCTTGAGGACTTGGAAGACGAGGTTTCCGACCTCCTCGTCGTTTCCGAGACACATAAGTCGGTTCAGTATCCACCGCTCCAGCTGTATAGGTACCACAGTCCTCAGTCTTAATATGAGCTACGCTATCGACGCCTTGTTGTGGTTCGTGATAGTTCTATGAAAAGAGGGGTCAGCCTGTAGTGGTTCAGTTCCAAATACATCACTTACGATTGGCGTAAGTGTTGTGGGATTGACAATGGTGACTGGGTTAACGGTCAATTCAGGTGTCGTGAATTGCTCAGTCGTAGGGGCAATCAGTTGCAATCCCTGAGTTACAAGCGTAGCATATTGAGCAGAGACGACATCCTCCATGGATATGTTTGGTAGAGGCCAGTATCCCTCCATGCGGAGAAAAAGTTCCAGAAAAGCGGCGTTCTGAGAAAGGAGATCATAGTTGTTAGAAAATGTTCTTGTCCTAAAACATTGCAGACGACTTGCCTGGAAAAATTCGAAATAATCGGGACTGAAAGCGTTTTCTTGGACCAAAGAAATATCACCCTCGCTTGATTGCTGTTCATTAACCGCATGGTTAGTCAAAAGGCTAAGCGAACTGATGGTGTGTCGTTGGAACTTACGTATTGGAGGTTGGAAGGAAGTGACGATGATGCCCCCGTATCAGGAACATTCAGTCCAGAGCCTTGACATGGGGCTTCAGCATGGAAAGTAACACTACTGTTGGTTCCAATAGCCTGGGGTAGAAGAATGTTAGGTCTAGGGGTTGTGGTACGGGCGCCTACTGCGAAAAATAAGTCTTCAAATGCCTCGAACATACCATGGTAATTTTGATAAAGAGAGAAGCTGAACCGTCTAAAGTAACGATGATGTTTTGAATAAAATGTTTTCTTTGGCAAAGGAATGCTTGGATGACTTCACAGGGACCCAAAGCTCAAGTACCAAACATCCATCAGAACGGTCAAAGGCTACTTACCGAGGGGAAGCAAGCTAGCGAAGTAGATGCAGAAAGAAGCGGTAAAGCTTTTTGGAATCGCTTTAGGATTCGGCTGGCTTCGTCTGGGTGCTTTAGATGCGCTGGCGAAGACTCTACTAAGTAGGCAAGTGGTTTTTTGGAAGGTACGAAATTTTCGGGAGAGGAACAAGACCACTCGCTCCAGGACAACGCTCATAACAACCTCGTGTTCGAAACCGGACATCGCGTGTAAAATTAGGTTTAAAGTACATTTCTGGCCTCTATGCCTCGCTCTGTTTCAAAAGTGTTTGTGGCTGTTGTCCCTCACACCTTTCAGTTATTGCTCAAGTCTGGTGCTCTAGAGCAGACCACAAAACAAGCAATCAGAGTCTCATACGGTGTAATTTAGTCGGCAAGAAACATCGTTTGCTTCCTCTTAATTTCGAACATCTTCTCTCCTTCCTTCGCAATCCTACATCATTTGTCAAAATTTCAAAATGTTGACAGTTTGTACGAGTGCCAGTGGAATGTCCTGGGTATCCTTAGTCAAGATTTCTGCAAAATATCATCCGAAGGTAGTCCTTCCTGACTCTTTATACTGATTGTATGTCTCATTCGCAGGTCATCACACACATTTGCACATTTGTCGTCGGACTTGAATTGTGGACTTGTACCAATGCAATCTACGTGTTCAGGTCTTACATCAAGCATATACTTAGTCATATAAGGAACTCTGGCAGCACTTGAACCGTTTGAGTGTTTGAAACCAATGGTGTCCCAAGCTCTGCTGTATGGAAGGGTTTCCAAAGTCCCCGCAAACTCTTTGAAACGATTCGATATAAATTCCTCTCGGAGCTCCGTGGCATAACAACTTCACATATGGTCATGTAGAGTTCTTATATACGTGAGACCCTCTGCTCATTCTTACTACGATAATTTGGGCGTTGTATCCTCTTTTTCAATGAGTACTCACATCATTGTAACTCTGAAGGTCCAATATATCCCGTCTCGCTGTACTTTTGCGATTTCTGGATGTTTTGGAACTTTACGCAAACGCCTTATTAGCTGAAACTGCTGCCTGATGTTACTATTATGGTGTCAGTTTATTTAATATACCGGGCTATATCGTTGTTTTCACGCTACAGATTGTGCACTACGTTTGGAAGTCAATGAATTTTTTAACACACGCCCACTATCACGCCCAGACAACTGATGTGTCTACCCACTTCTGACAGATAGCATCACCATGGGAACTCATTGATGGTCCTTTCTGATATGGGCCTTGAGATTATCCATTCGTGTATAGCTTCGATGACAGCGTCTGTGTGGGCAATCATGTATCGTTGGTTTGGCGACGTGACGAGCCTCCTTGTGACGACGGACATCGTCTTTTCGGGTGAATGTGTCTGGACAGACATCGCACTGGAATCTTCCTTTGACTTGAGGACTTGGAAGACGAGGTTTCCGGCCTCCTCGTTGTTTCCGCGACACATAAGTCGGTTGATTATCCACCGCTCCAGCTGTTTGGATATAACAGTCTTTAGTCTTAATATGACCTACGATCGCGACGACTTGCTGTGATTTGTGATGGTCCTATGGAAAGGGGTGTCAGCTATATTGATTCAAGTTTCTCAAAGCCCTTTCTTTGCACTTACCAGCGTTAGCGTTGTAGGATTGCCAATGATAGACGGTCTGACAGCCGAGTCTGCTTTCGGGAATTGCTCAGTCGTCGAGCACTGGAGGGGGCTAGGGGTAACTGGTAGCAATCCCTGGTTTACAAGCGTAGCATGATGAGCGGAGACAAAATCCTCCATGGATATGTTTGAGAGAGGCCAATATTCTTCCATGCGAAGGTACAGCTCCAGAAAAGCGGCGTTCTGCAAAACGAGATCATGTTGGTTAGTAGACAATGTTCCTGTCTTGAAAACAAGCACACGACTTGCCAGGAAATATTCGAAATAACCGAAACTGAAACCGTTTTCGCCAATCAAAGCAGAGCTCCCGCTGAATTGCTATGTAGGAGCGCATGGTTAGTCAAAAAGGCTGCCAGGACTGATGGGGCGTTTTTAGAACGTACGTATTGGAGGTAGGAAGGAAGTGCCAGCGAATCAGCAACATTCAGTCCAGAGTCTTCACATAGCATTTTAACATCTGGAGGTGGTTCCAATAGCCTGGGGTAGGAGAATGTTAGGTCTAGGGGTTCTGGTGCAGGCGCCTACTGCAAACAACCAATTTGCGAACGTCTCGAACATACCATAGCGACTTTGGTAAAGAGGGAGGCTGCTACGTCTAATTTAGCGAAGATGGTTTGATTTAGGTCGTTTCTTTGCCAATGGAACGTTTAGATGGCTAGACACGAAGCTCGAAGACCAAACATCGAACAAGTCAATGATGAAAAGCTAGCTACTTACCGAAGGGAAGCTAACAAGCGAAGTAGAGAAGAAAGGAGCGGTACCGCTTCTTAGAATTGCTTGAAGATGCAGCTGGCTTTGTCTCAGTGTTTAGAAGCACTGTTGAAGCCTCTACCAAGTCGGCGAGTGGTTTTTGGAACATAGGAAATTTCAGGGGAGGAACAAATCCACTGGCTTCAGGATAACGTTTACAATAACTTTCGTGTTCGAAGCCTCTCAGTAAATGTAAAATTAGTTATAAAGTACATATCTGGTCTCTATACCTCATTCTGTTTCAAAAGTGTTTCTGGCCGTTGTTGCTTTATTGCTCCATAGTGTTTGGTCTGGTGCTCTACTACAGACCATAAAACAAGCAATCAGAGTCTCATACAGTGTAATTTAGTCGGCAAGAAACATCGTTTGCTTCCTCTTAATTTCTACGATATACTCTCCTTAGTTCGCAACCCTACATTCGTTTGGTCAAAATTTCAAAATGTTGACAGTTTGTACGAGTGCCAGTGGAATGTCCTGGGTATCCTTAGTCAAGATTTCTGCAAAATATCATCCGAAGGTAGTCCTTCCTGACTCTTTATACTGATTCTATGTCTCATTCGCAGGGCATCACACACATTTACACATTTGTCGTCGGACTTGAATTGTGGACTTGTACCAATGCAATCTACATGTTCAGGTCTTACATCAAGCATCTACTTAGTCATATAAGGAACTCTGGCAGCACTTCAACCCTTTGCGTGTTTGAAACCAATGGTGTCCCAATCCGTGTTGTCTGGAAGGGTTTCCAAACAGCCGCAAGCTCTATGAAATGTTTCGAGATAAATTCTTGTCAGATCTCCGTGACATTGACACTGTCACATATGGTCATAAGAGTTGATGCACGCTCTCAAGAAAGGACTCGAGACAGTCTTGGTATTGCTTACGCTTCCTTACGAAAGGACTTGAGACAGTCTTGGTATTGCTTACCCTTAGTCCGATACCCGTACCGTAGCATCTTCCTTTGAATGAGTGCTCCCATCACACTAACTCTGATGGTTCAAATATGACATCCTTTTCGGTCATTAAAGCACGCACTCGTTTGACTCGACGCTTTTGAATTTATTCGAACGATTTTCGGTTACGAATTATCGTGATATCTTTATATTTTGTAAAGGGGTTTATAGCACTTATTCACACTACACTTTGTCACTTTGATGGGGATATATTGATTCTGCACACGAACGACATCACAACCAGATTTTTACCAGTGTCCCAACTTTCTGTCAGATTACCGGGCATCTTAATGCTTTCTTCTAATATGAGTAGCGAGGTTGCTTTTCCTGCTACATTTTAAATCACAGTATTGGCAGGGATATTTCCTTGCATCTATAGCGTGGGTTTCCATTTTGTGCCGATCCATATCACTTTGTCGAGAAAATGTCTTTAGGCACAAGTTACATTGAGATCGATTATGGGTTTCATAAACAGGTGTCCGCCCTCCGTGTCGTCTTCCTGTTTTGGGAGTTGGCATCTTTTTATTCTTCTTGGCGGTAGTGATAGCTTTACTGCCCTTTGTGGCGATTTTACGGGGTTGAC
Source organism: Synchytrium microbalum (assembly GCF_006535985.1). NCBI lineage: Eukaryota > Fungi > Chytridiomycota > Chytridiomycetes > Synchytriales > Synchytriaceae > Synchytrium > Synchytrium microbalum. The sequence continues at coordinate 70,941 of NW_022158393.1, read as the reverse complement.
GACGGGGAGTCCTTTTGTGGTCGGCCTTCGTAACTGCTTTAGGAGCTGGGCGACTGAGCGTCTTTACTTTACGTTGTAGACGATCACGAGTGGGCATACGACCATGGCTCTCGGTGGCAGCAGTATTATTATTGGTAGTGGTAGCCTTAAGTCCAGCATCGTCTGTAATAATCGTAGTACCAACATGAACCATGACTTGCTGTGGTTCAGCCTTCTTGGGCTAATAAAGGTAGGTGTCAGATACATCGTGCTAATTGTTTTAGAAGATTTGGCAGCTCACGATAGGACAAAATATCGTGGGATTGACGGTTTCGACTGGATATACTGCTAAGCTCGGCATAATCAATGGCAGAGTCTCAGTGTTGTGAGTAGGCGAAGCATACATATTCGCAACACCACCGGAGTAGGACCCAAGAGGTCCAGTAAGAAGTTCGATACGGTCAGACAGGCCGGAGATCCCGCCCAGGATCTATCAAATAGTCACACGATTGGCAAAGTATTGGCAACCTTCACGTGATATGGTCGTCAAACAATTCAGAGAATTCCACTTACCCATGCGTCGTAAAGGGAGTTTCCTTCGTCGCCCACCATGGAATCGATGCAGTTCAGTTGCTGTAAAGACTTTAATTGCAGGTTAAGATGGGACCTTGTCATTTTTCCGTCAATGTTGTGAGCCAACTTACGTTTTGGTCTGTAGGGGGACCGGAAACCTGGGAGGAGGGAACAGCTCCAATAACTCCAGCAGCTTTAGTCGTGAAAATTTCTTCCCAGTCGTCCAAGTTCATTGTAGGAAACTGAACCCGTTTGTGATGAATGGGATTGCTAAAATGTACGCCTTCATTTTCGATAATTATCAACATCACACACATACCATAGTCATTTGGATTCAGAGAGAGGCTGCAAAGACTGAATCAATAGGGATGCTGATGTTGAGGATGGGTGCTCCGTTCAAATAAAGCCTGATGGTTTGCAACGGCCGATAAGCTCCAAACACTGATCGATTTGCTCAGTGAATCAGCGCAGTGATGAAGAGAGAAGGATGTGGATAATGAGAGAAGGCCTGAGACTTCGATACAACAACGATGCAGGTGGTCTGTTGAAGGTTTCAAGCAGTGGTTCAAGCGGCGAGTGGTTTTTTGTTCAGCAGGAAAGTTCAAGTAGGCGAAATGAAGTAGGCGAGATATACGAGAATTTACCACTCTCTCCAAAACAAACTTCACAAGAGTTAACGCGTTTGAGACGCGCCGTTGCCTATACAATTCGCTTTATATTGCAATTCCAGTCTCTATGCCTCATTCTGTTTCAAAAGTCTTGCCGTTGCGTCTCCGTCTTCCCAGATGCTCGAGCACCATCAAACTCCAGTTTCGGTCCCGGATCATCAGGGCTAAATCTGGAGTAAATTTTTCGACGAGAAGCACTCTCTGACTGCTTAATTTGGATTCTCAGTCTCGTGCTTCCACAGCCGGTCACCTAGCATCTGTTGGACAGAGCATGGATTCAGACGTGTAAATACCAGAGCAGTGTCTGGAAAAAGCATATCTGATCTGTAGCTCTGATGGTTCAATATGACAACCTTCATCGCTTATTTCTTGTTCCCCTGGCACAACTGTTTTTGTTTGACTCGACACATTTGAAATCATTGGCACGATCTTTGAGTTTGGTTTCTAAGGATGTCCTTGTATTTTGCAAAATATGATTTAGGGAGTTTATTCACACTACGCTACACTTTTGTAAGTTTTAAGAAGGATATGTATTGATTTTTGCACACACGCCCACCACACAATTTGCCTTTTTTGACTGCCTTGCAACCTTTTGGTTTGCGTTACACTTGATGGTGCTTTCTTCTGATGTGGGTCTTGAGGTTGTCCTTCCTGGTACTTTTAGCATCACAGTAATTGTAAGGGCAGTGGTACTCCTTTGCTTCCTCCCCACCATGTGTTTTCATATGACGACGCATGTCCCGTGCTCGAGCTATTTTAATATTACAAATGGTACACCGTGCAGGTCTGTTGGACGGTGCGGTTTGGTTGGCTTGCTGACGTGGTCGTCTACCTGTTTTAGGAGTTGGCATCTTTTTATTCTTCTTGGCGGTGGTGATGGCTTTACTGCCCTTTGTGGCGATTTTGCGGGATTGACGACGGGGCGTCTTTTTGAGGTCGGCCCTAGTAACTGCTTTAGGAGTTGGGCGACTGAGCGTCTTTACTTTACGTTGTAGACGACTACGAGTGGGAATACGACCGTGGCTCTCGGTGGCAGCAGTATTATTATTGGTAGTGGTAGCATTAAATCCAGCATCGTCTGTAACAATCTTAGTACCAACATGAACGATGACCTGCTGTGGTTCAGCCTTGGGCTAATAAAGGTAGGTGTCAGATACATCGTGCTAATTGTTGGAGAAGATTTGGCAACTCACGATAGGACAAACTATCGCGGGATTGACGGTTCCGACTGGATATACTGCCAAGCTCGGCATAATCAATGGCAGAGTCTCAGTGTTGTGAGTAGGCGAAGCATACAGATTCGCAACACCACTGGAGTAGGACCCAAGAGGTCCAGTAAGAAGTTCGATACGGTCAGACAGGCCGGAGATCCCGCCCAGGATCTATCAAATAGTCACACGATTGGCAAAGTATTGGCAACCTTCACGTGATATGGTCTTCAAACAATTCAGAGAATTCCACCTACCCATGCGTCGTAAAGGGAGTTTCCTTCGTCGCCCACCATGGAATCGATGCAGTTCAGTTGCTGTAAAAACTTTAATTGTTGGTTAAGGTGGGACCTTGTCCTTTTCCGTCAAGGTGGTGAGCCAACCTACGTTTTGGTCTGTAGGGGGACCGGAAACCTGGGAAGAGGGAACAGCTCCAATAACTCCAGCAGCTTTAGTCGTGAAAATTTCTTCCCAGTCGTCCAAGTTCATTGTAGGAAGCTGGTGATGAATGGGATTGCTAAAATGTACGCCTTCACGTTCGATAATTATCAACATCACACACATACCATAGTCATTTCGATTCAGAGAGAGGCTACAAAGAATTTATCAATAGGGATGCTGATGTTGAGAATGGGTGCTCCGTTCAAATAATGCCTGGTGTTTGCAACGGCCGATAAGCTCCAAACACTGATCACTTTGCTCAGTGAATCGGCGCAGTGATGAAGAGAGAAGGATGTGGATAATCGGAGAAGGCCTGAGACTACGATACAACAACGATTCAGGTGGTCTGTTGAAGGTTTCAAGCAGCGTGTGGTTTTTTGTTCAGCAGGAAAGTTCAAGTAGGCGAAATGAAGTAGGCGAGATATACGAGAATGTACCACTCTCTCCAAAACAAACTTCACAAGAGTGTACTCGTTTGAGACGCGCCGTTGCCTATACAATTAGATTTATATTGCAATTTCAGTCTCTATGCCTCATTCTGTTTCAAAAGCCTTGCCGTCGCGTCTCCGTCTTCCCAGATGTTTGAGCACCATCAAACTCCATTTTCAGTCCCGGATTATCAGGGCTGGATCTGGAGTGAATTCTGGATCTGGAATTCTTCGCCGAGAAGCACTCTCTGACTGCTTAATTTGGATTCTCAGTCTCGTGCTTCCGCAGCCGGTCAGCTAGCATCTGTTGGACAAAGCATGGATTAAATACCAGAGCAGTGTCTGGAGAAAGCATATCTGATCCCTAGCTCTGGTGATGGTTCAATATGACATCCTTCTCCGCTTATTTCTTGTTCCCTTGGCACAACTGTTTTTGTTTGACTCGACACATTTGAAATCATTCGCACGATCTTTGAGTTTGGTTTCTAAAGATGTCCTTGTATTTTGCAAAATATGATTTAGGGGGTTTATTCACACTCGCTACACTTTTGTAAGTTTTAAGAAGGATATGTATTGATATTTGCACACACGCCCACCACACAATTTGCCTTTTTTGACTGCCTTGCAACCTTTTGGTTTGCGTTACACTTGATGGTGCTTTCTTCTGATGTGGGTATCGAGGTTGTCCTTCCTGGTACTTTTACCGTCACAGTAAGGGTAAGGGCAGTGGTACTCCTTTGCTTCCTCCCCACCATGTGTTTTCATATGACGAGGCATGTCCCGAGCTCGAGCTATCTTGGTTTTACAAATGGTACACCGTGCAGGTCTGTTGGACGGTGCGGGTTGGTTGGCTTGCTGACGTGGTCGTCTAGAAGTACCAGTGTGGCCTACGATGGCAGTAGTAGTATTTGACGCAATGGCAATATGATTCAAAGTATCCATGGCTTGGTTTGGTTGGTTGTACTATTGGACAGGTGTTATAAATACTAGTTTGAGTTGGCCGAACAGCGGTATGAAGCATACCGCAGGAGGAGAGCTAAATACAGCAGTTGTATTGACTAAAGCATTCTGCATTGAGATGTGCTCAGCCTTTATAGAATCAGACGCGGCTGGCATCTGTCCCTCGAGATCTGAGAAGCCATCCACTGACACAAGTGAGTAGCCACTCTGGTCCATGACTTCCAGAATGCTCTTCAAAGAAGAGTTTATAGAAGAGAACTAGTTACAAAAATTTGAACGATGAGAAAAGCATCGTTGCGGTGTTCTTCCACAAAACAAGATCCACCTTACTTGCAGCGATGCCAGTACACCAGGCATTGGATTGGTTGCATTAACCTCCTCGAATCCATAGGGTTCCAGCTCCTACAAATAGCAAAATGCACCGAACGTTGAGAAATATGTCGTCAATTTGGTCTAGTGTGTAGCGAAACCAACCTCTGGCAGAAAGTCAAAAGTTGCAGCCAACGATGCATCATCGCTGGATGGCTCACAATATGAGAGATTTACGAATGTCCAATCGGTTTGAGAGTTCTTGTGAGTCAAAGTATGTGGTCTCTGGAAAGGTTGGTGCGTGAGCCAAATGGTACGACCAAGTTTTTAGGTTTTCAGAACGCTAGGCTACGAAATACAAACATACCTGAGTCATTTCGATGCGAATCCAAGCTGAATATGGAATGTATTGATAGTAAGAGGAGTTTGGAGCGGCAGAACGGCGAGTTCACGAACTTGTTGCAAAGCAAGGTCAGTTTTACATCTTCGCTTGACTATGTGACCGAGACGTTACCGAGTCGAGAGAGGATCTCAGAGAAGGAGAAGTAGCTAGATCAGGTACTCCAAGAAGAGCTACAGTTAGACTAAGTTGGGATTGAGCTATTTCGCAATAGTCGCTCTGTTGTTCTCGTGGCTTGCTTTGAAGAATTTTCAAATCGAAACCAAACCACTCCTTCCACGACAACGTTTACAACACTGTACGTGTTTGAACACGGTCATCGCATGTATAATTACATGTTTAAGATAAGCCCATGTGCTGGCCCATGTGCATCTATAGGGTCGGTTCCAACTAGAATCACGAACGTTCCTCGTCGTTTTGGCAAAACTGTTGTGTGTTTCTGAATCTGTGAACTGTATCAAAACACGAGCAGTCAAGGCTCGTCACGGTGTGATATACGAATTTAGAAAGCAGTGACTACTCCAGTCTGAGTTGCACCATCTTTCATTCACTAAAGACAGTGTGGTCCAAATTTGACTTTTACTGACAGGCTGTGCGTCTTGTTCTTAACGAAGCTTAAGGTGACGTTCATTGCTAATATGGCATGGTTCTCCTTCATTGTATTAAACTAACATATCTGTTTCTCCTAAAAACAGGCCATTCGTTGAATTTTGTCGGTCTTTGAATATTTGGATGCTCCATGGCATCTACAAATGGAATGAACGGAAGCATTAAGCACATTCATAACTCTTCTCATGCATCCTCTATATCAACCAAGAGCCCTGGCCTGATATCTAGAGCTTTATCTCTCATCATCACAATCACATCAAACATTTGGAAGACAATCCCATCGCCGCTGCAAAATGCTATAGCTGACTTTGTGACAAAGCATCGAGACATCTTGTAAGCTAGGACTCCCCATCTTCCTTCCGTTCCTGAATCTTAGTTTGATCATGCCAGGACATGAGTATCCACCAGTATGACTAAATTATCTGCTCCCATTCTGCTTTAGCATTTGTATCATCTTGATACCAGTGTCGATTGTATACGATTCATACTGGGCTACTAGACGCTTCTACAAGTACCATCTAAAGTCAACACGTGAATCTCACGACGAACGTGTCCGATGGTAAGATCTCGGTACCTTCTTGATCTGATCTTGAATCACAACAGTCCCAATCATATTGACCTTCCCATAACATATAAATAGGGTGCAACAGCAAGTCAGAACATCTCCAGAAGGAGCCAAAATGTGTACTGCCAGACCAACATGGTTGGCAATGTCTCTAAAAGAAGGCCTGTACAAAAAGACAATGACACAGATCGACGTCAGTGCTCTAGACAACATCTTGAGCATCGATGCCGCAAATCAAGTCGTTCGAGTCGAGCCGAACTGCTCCATGGGCCAAATCACTCGAGAACTCAATCCTAAAGGATGGGTGTTGGCTGTAGTTGCTGAATTGGATGATTTGACTGTCGGTGGTTTGATTATGGGATTCGGTGTTGAGGTAAATCCAAATCTCTGGGCATTGCAAGAGTATTTTTTTGTGCGTCCCGGGGCTGACATGTGTTTCTTTTCAAGACGTCATCGCACAAATATGGATTGTTCCAGCATACTTGCACGGCTTATGAAATCGTCTTGGCTAATGGAGAGCTGGTTCGTGCGTCACCTACTGAAAACCCAGAGTTGTTTGCTGCTATTCCATGGAGTCATGGATCTCTTGGGTTCCTGGTAGCTGCTGAGATCAAGGTTGGCATTTTCCTTCACTGCTGCATGATTTTTTGGTCGGCGTTGAGAACCGCCGACTCATTGCAATTATTCTCTTAGATTGTACCGTACAAGCCATACGCCATGATTACATATCTTCCGTGCAACACTCTATCAGAGCTAGCCAAAACCTTCGAACATGCATCTCGTTGTACAGCATTCGACTTTGTAGAAGCACTCTCGTTTTCCAAAAACAAGCATGTAGTTATGGTTGGTAAAATGGCTACTAAAGCCGATGCCAAACAGTATGAAGCAACAGGGCTCGTTAACCTATCTAATCAAGTCAATGATATCGGATTATGGTACAAGCCCTGGTTTTTTACTCATGTGCAATCGTACCTGAGTCCTAAACTAGCAGCAGCATCTCCCATGCCGTCTGATAATCTAGATGTGATATTGGATTTGGCAAACCTGTATCATAGTGGACGGATAGTGGTGCCCAGAAGCAATTTGAAGAGTCTGGTAGCTTATCAGGAGTTGATTCCTCTGAGAGAGTATTATCATCGTCATACTCGGTCCATATTTTGGGAGTTACAGGTATGTTGTTTAAAAGTACATTGGGCGTTCATGACGCGGGACCGGATAGCATATCTGTGAATCGACACATCCATGTCTTGACGATTGTGCAAGCATGGGTTTTTGGCCTCGCATCTCACAGATACTCTCCCACTTAGGATTTAATTCCATGGGGCAATCAATGGTGGTTTAGATGGATATTCGGATGGGCTGTACCACCACACATTAGTTTACTTAAACTCACCACCACTGAAGACCTACGAGAGATATATGCCAAGGGACATATTGTGCAAGTACGTCGCCACATCATCTCCGACAGACTTTGACTTTTTTTTTCTCGTTCGCCATCGTTGTAACCTTTCATACTTCTCCACTCTTACAGGACATGCTAGTCCCAATGTCAACATTGACGGAATCTCTCCTAACCTTCCATCGAGAATTCCAAATCTACCCACTGTGGCTATGTCCAATGAGACTCCTTAGCCCACCATCATCTAAATGGACTTCCAAAGTCCCACCAGCAGCATCATCAACGACCAAAGCCACATTATCGCAACGCGAAATACTACATCAAATCCCAGAATATATCCCACAGCACCAATTAATGAAGGTCACATGTGATATCTCGTCAGGATTCGTGACTCCTACGCCAAGTGATCAATTATATGTTGATATTGGAGCGTATGGTATTCCATTAGCACCAGCATGGAGGACTATTGTTGAGAAAATGTATGGTAGAAAAAAGATTTTGGAGAGGTTGGAAGCTACGAGTGAGCCTGGAGATGATGATGAGACTGTTGATGAGGGTGTGGATGTATCTGCTGATGAGAGGAAGCCTGGTGAAGAGTTACATGTTCATGTTATGAGAAAAGTATGTATGTTGTTTTGCAGTTTATCCTCGCGGTACAATCCTTTCAGCTCCTCCCATGTTTTTTCTGACCAAAAATCACCTCACACTCATCTGGAATCTGTCATGGTAGATTGAGCACTTTGTGCGTGAAAACCATGGATACCAAGCACTATACGCCGACTGTTTCCAAACAGAACCAGAATTTCAGGACATGTTTCAACATGAATTGTTATCAAAGCTCCGTGAACAGTATGATTGTACACGGAAGCTGCCTAGCGTGTATGCAAAAGTCGGGCCTCATGCTCGACGATGAAAGGAGGCATTCGCATACAGGCACTCGTATATCCATAATGTAGTTTTTTTGAAGTTGAGAGCTTCGGCATTCTTTTTAAAATGTGGTGGAGGGCGGTTGGTCATTCAACTTATTTTTTCCAATATCTTTTTTCCTTGTCAACTATAGAAAACCATAAGTAAACCCCAAAAAATATATAGAGCAATTTCAAAGCGATTTGGACATGTGTAAGGACGTGTTTGGTTTTTGGAACAGGCTGTATCAGACAAGAAAGAAAATACCCCATCTCCATGTTTTGGGATGTTTACGTTTTCATTCTAAATGAGAGTCAACTACACTACAGTTTATCTTTATCATCCTCATTTTTCTCAAGAGGATCAAGGAAAAATACAACCCAACCAAACCCAAGGAGTCTTTCGAATGTCTGTCTAGGCTTCCAAAGTGAAGCCAATTCCAACACGACCAGCACCTCCTTGACCTTTAGAATAGTCCATTTCACCAGAGAGCTATATTATGGGAAATGATGTCAATAAAGGAGAGGTGGCACAATAAAACCATTACAGTCCTGGCAAATTGGTCAACTCAGACTGGCATCGTCACTACTGCAACGAAACAACAGACTGCGGCTCTGACTGATCTCCATACTCAAACATTGAGCACTTACTTGGAAACTCAACCCTTGAGCAAGTCGTTCCTCGATAACTGTACTAACTTTACCCTGTGTATCTACCATACCACGGACTGTAGCAAAGACGGTATCCATTTTAAACCCAACCGACGCAATACCCTGTCTGACACCTTCACTTCTAGCACTACCCATAGTAATAAGCAATTGCAATTCAGCAGCGACCTCCAATCTCTGATTAATTTTTTTATAGTATGAGGTATGCAATAAACCATTAGATGGCTGATATGTAGCAGTCAGTACTTCTGTTGGATCGTTTGGGTTTACTGGCTGGTATGGAGATGGGAAACCAGCGGGTAGAACGGGCGGTGGTGGGACTGCTGATGTTGGTAACGGGGCGTATCTGATGGCCAGAGTTAACGCGGGTTCTTCTACATCTGGATTAGGTCTCTGGTACAAGAATTCACCGCCGACTGCTAGAGATGATGTGATTGATTGGAGATATGAGGCAGCGTATATACCCGTGATGGATGATGGGTGTGTTTTTCTGCCCACTGGAGGTGTAGCGAGTAGATATGATGGGGGTACATCAATAGGGTTTGGATTTATGGCCTTTACGTTTAGAGACCAGTCAGATCCGACATGTTCGTGTTCTATTTGTAACATGTTTTGCATGCTGCTGAATTGCATCTGTAGCTTTGTTGTTGATGTTGGTGCTTTCGATGGTGGTGCTGGTGGTGGCGGTGGTTGTGTTTGTTGAGGTTCACCTGGCTTTGGAGCTTGCACTGGTGGTGGTGCTGGTGCTTCAGATGGTTGCAACCACGAATAGTTTGCTCGTGCTTGCAAGTTTCCATCGCTATCTACTTGTCCGTGCATGAAGGCCTGTGAATGGAGGATGTAATGTTATTGAAGTAAATGAAAAGCTTTGAGACGGAGACGCCCCAAAGATCCTCGTATTCTTCCTGCATTTTTTTTTGCGACGACATTACCTGCTTTCCGATATACCCAGCACCAAAGTGATAAGTTGGAGGGTATTGCTGACTAGCCCAAGCAAATGAATGGGTGACTTGGAATGCAGGCGAGAGCATGGAAGTCAAATCGACTTTAGCTCCATCAATGACATGCAATGTTGGCATGACACCTAATAGAACGAGTGAGTGAGTGCTAAGCTGCGAACCAGCAAACAAGGATGCGGTGATGAACGGCAATAGATGTACATCTTCTCTCCAATGAAACAAACACGACATTTCTCAAAAAGACCAAAATGATGTGTGCTTTTTTTTACAAAATGTGATTGAAAGCATACCTTTAATGTCCCTATGCAGGTTCTCATAAGTTCCAGGACATGGCAGCCTCATCCGTTGCCGGAACTCGGATAGTCTCTCCCATAAAGTATTCATCCTTGTCGTCCTTGTCTCTCCTTCTGATGGCAGATTTTTTTTTGCAAAACACAGAAGCGAGGTTTAACAAGGATGATGTTTCTTGAAGTGAAATCGACTGGATGCTAATTCATTACACGCAGAAATCAATCTTCATTGTAATTGACACGTCTATCATGTGTGTTTCAACGTGTACTAGTTCCTCTCTGAACGTCGTCTGCTAACTTTGAAAGTTGAAACTCGAAAGCTTTATCAATTTGCCATCAGAGAAGCTTTGCTCTCAGTTATAATTCCACTCGCTAATTTGCTCTAAATGTCTGGGATTGTTGGGTACGCAAAAAACGAAATTCTTTGAACTTCTATTTCAGAGGTTGTATGGGAATCAGAAGGGAATGTGAGGAACTTCAAGGCCTGATTTTCTTGATTTCTGTGATAAAACGAGGATCGCTGGCCTTGAGTGCTTCTTACAAACTTGATCTTTGGCAATTTCTCGATGACATCGCAAACACGTTACTCACCCTTACATTTTACTAGACTCGATCACTACCAACTCGCAGCTCCCATGAGAACAGAATCCGAAGCCCGTGAATTCTTTGGCAAACTATTAGGACTTCCTGAACTAACTAGACCGCCTGCGATGCAAAATCCGGGACTCTGGTTCCAGTGTGGTGCTTTACAACTACATCTAGGAATGATTGATAACTTCAAACCAGCTCTAAAAGCTCATCCTGCACTCTTAATCAAGAGTGAAGCTGATTTGAGAAGTCTGAGGAGTAAAATGCTGCAATACTTTGGAAACAGGAGGAAGAATGATGGGTTTGTTACCAATATTACTGATTTTGAGGTGGTGCCTGATACTGGGCGTACAGTGATTAGATTCCATGGACATGATCCATGGGGAAATCGGATGGAGTTTGTGGCAAACAAGGTGTAACGCTAGCATGATGGTGTTTGTCCAGTTGACTCCAAATTGAATGTATAAAGCTCATATTACACATACTTAATCTTCTCTTACGCTTCTATACTGATGCATTGGGAGGACGTATTGCGAGAAACGGGTGTGACGCTGTCCAACCTCCATCAACAGTAATCGAGGTTCCGTTTATGTACGATGCGTCCTCTGATGCTAAAAACACCACGACGGTAGCCATCTAAAATATTTTATGTTGGATTCACCTCCGGGGAGAGCCTTTGAACCGTTTTCGTACCTCTTGGGGCATGGCATGGCGAAGCAAAGGATTCAAGTCGCCGAGTATTCCAAGTCTTCCACTAGCTCGCAGACCATCGAAAGCGGGCTTGCTCATTCCGGTTTCCGTCATGCCGGGTAAGATTGCATTCACACGAATGTTATTCCCCTTCAATTCGATTGCTACGTGTTTCACAAGGTTGATGGAACTACAATAATAGAGTATTGATGAGTATGCGACCTTGAAACAGTAAATTTGAAACGTACGCAGCTTTCGAGGCTCCATACGCAATTGATGCGGTTCCTCCATTCAGTCCAGCGATGGAAGACGTAACGATAATGCTTCCTTTGGGTACTGGCTTATCCTTTGAAGTTACCAGCATACCACGAGCACCATGCTTGCAACCCACGAACGGCCCCAATGCATTGACCTCTACAAAACGTGTGACAAATAAGGTGTTTGGAAACTGACCCACAACCTGGACCAGAATTTCACGTAATCTGAGACACTCAACTCATAACGTCCATGAAATTTGTGGCAGATTCACCACCTAGCAATGGTTCATTTGCGCCCAAAATACCACCATTGATGAAAAATACGTCTAGTCGTCCATAAAGTTTCAAGGCTTCATCGACAACACCAGCCACATCTGCTTCCAAAGATTGATCCATTTTCATTGCATGAGCTGTAGTGACTGATGAGATCTCCTTAATAGCATTGACAAGATCGTCCAACTTGTCGGAATGAATGTCTGTTACAAACAGAGCCTTTGGTTGATGTTTGGCGAACTCTAGAGCTGTAGCCCATCCTATATAGATGTGACGCGAGAATTGTTGAAATTCGTATGAAATAAATCAAGGTTTGATGGTGAAATAGCAACTACCAATTCCGTAACGAGAGTTGCAACCACTTAAGACGCAGACGAGGTTTGCAAGTTTCGGAGGTGGTGAAGCAGTACTAGCTGATAGCTTTTGCGGAGAGGCAAGATGCGACACTACTTGCTTGGTTGCCAAGGCTGCCATTGTTGACTATTCCCTCACGTTGCTTTGTGCCTGTTGATAAATAAGCTTTTGTTGGAGCACCTGGACAGTACAGTGACTTGGCATAAATTCAGTGACACGTAGGAGAAGAATATTCCTATATTGATTCCTTATTCCTTGCGCTATACGTTATTAACTCTACACGTTATTGAATCCTACACGTCGCATCAAAGGAAAGAGATAGAATAGATTGAAACTCTAAGCTCAATTGCAACTTAGATAGAGTAGCGATTTTTGTTGGATTTGTGAGTCTGCTTACGATAAGATACTTGCTAGATCTTTAGCCAGATGCATATACAAATCGACCTCGCTTCCTACCATCGATCGTCGAAACTTGCAAATCCACGAAATTGGCACATGAACGCGTTGTGACGCGCAGCTTACGTGTTAGAGATCGAAACATCGTCTGTTTGCATCCTAGCACCACTTGTTTATTGGCCAGCAACGTCTTATTCTTCGCACTTGTGCTTCCAAGCAAGTCAGTCAACTACAATCAACTCAAATACCATGCCACTAACTAGTGTCAAGCTATCAGCTGAAGTGTACCTGCTGTTTACAACGTTCGCTCTATGCACTGGTAAGTACTATCATCAACTAGGCTTGTCAATCAACGCAGCAAACGAATTTTGATGTGGGGTTTGCTCTGACGATAGAACGTGAAGAGTGCGTTGCTCTACTACTCGGTACATTTGAAGAAGACACTCCTGGAACTGTAGCAAATGTCAAGAATCTCCTCTTTCCAAGTGAAAGACGTGAAAAGAAGCGTGACCGTGTGGAAATCTCTGATGCTGATATGACAAGGTGCGTTTTTCATCAGTCTGCTACTGTTTTGCGTATCTCCCAACGAGCTGACTTGTTCTATGGATTGCACTATATTTAGAGCCATGTCGGAAGCAGATCGTGCTGGATTGTCTGTTATTGGTTGGTGCCATTCGCATCCACACATAACGTGAGCGGTTTTCACACAAATCAAGCAGCTCGAAAGGCTTTAAATACGTTTGCTTTTATTACCAGGGTCCTCCCATCCCATGTGGATCTGAGAACACAGCTCAATCACCAAGCAATGGACGACCGATGGTTTGGAATTATCGTTTCGTGCTTTTCGGGAAAGACGGGAGATATAGAAGTAAGAACTCGGTTATAACTATATATATATTGAGCCAACCAGCTGACACTTATTGATTTAGGCTGCTCAAAGGATTCAAATCAACTGCTTTCAGTCAAGGTCAACCGACAGTGCCAACATTCGTATTGAAGTACCACTATATGTGACACCATCGTCTGGAAGGCCATTAGAACACGATGTCATCACGAAGCTTGCTTGTGTTTTACCAGAGCTCTTCTTCAATGAGGAAGAAACATCTTTTCGCACAGCTTCGGCATCCTTGACAGACAAGATGTCGACCAGTTACAACAGCAATCTGTACATACAAATGCTCACAAATCTCATCGACAAGTTATGTGCTCCATTACTTGCAACAATACAACTTCGACATCAACGCAACCTACGAGAGGTTTGTGCATTTTTGGGTATTGATATGAGATGATTGTGGCTAACACTGCTACCCGCTAGATCGAAACCCTTCAAGCTCAACTAAAAACATAAGATATAATAGTCATTTGTCACATATTTACAAATCTATATGGAGAGAAGTCGTGCAATCGCCGCTATATTTTGGAGCGTCTGTACGAGATTCTCTGCGTCTTCTCGATCAAAGTCACCATCCCACTGTCGAGGATCTTTTGGATCATCCACTTGCAAAAACCAAGCATAGTCTGAAAAGATTGTCCTTGGTTAGTACTTGTTTGTCCCCACGTCTGCTGGAGATGTCGACAGAGACAACCTACCATATACTAGTCTCCTTTCCAAGGCCACCAAATCTTCCTTCAAAGTCGATTTTTTCAAAGCCACCTTGGCCTACACAAAGCTTGTAATTAGATCACGCCCCAAATTTATACATCGAAGCAAATCTCCATACCTTTTCACTGTCATACAAAAACACCCATATGCACGATGTTGCTGGCGATAACAAGGTCAACGACTTGCTTTGCAAACCAAACTTGAGCATATTCGACATAAAGTTTTCTACCGGATTCTGTTGGTTAACATTTCAATCACACTGCAATCAGAATTTCGAGCATACCATCAGCCAGAGCATGTGCCTTGTTTTCACGTGTGGATAAAAGATTTTTCAGAAGCAACAGATTCGTCCTCTTCACTTGTGGCGATTTACTGGAGAGAAGATCCACCAGTAGAGGGAAGAGACCGGCCACCCTCATCGTATGGATTTGTCCGTCATGGCTTAAAGACATTGAGTATAGAAACTGGAGGATGCCGTCCACACGAAGCATTTCTTTACTTCGTGTGAATCGAGTCAAGAGGTTGTAAATATCGTTCAAAATATTAGACTGGTTGAAAGACGCGAATCAGTATCGGGTTTTCGATATGCAAAAAAGATTTTTCACCTTGATTATGGCAGTTCTTGACTCTGTAGACTCTGTTGTACTTAAGGCGAGCAGCTTGAGCACCTCAATACAAGCCAAGAAGATCTCATCATGTGTAGCATTTGATTGCAGTGTCTTCATGATCTTCACTACACCATCAACACAGCATAAACCACCAGGCTTCTTCCTTGGTGGCTCTACTACAGCACGTTTAGCAGCAACACAGCTGGCCACCATATTTCGAACACAACAGAGCAATTCTAGTAATAGTGCATCACCTAATTCTCGAGAGAGGCCTAAAAGTTCGGACAGTGCATCCTGTGCTCCACAATCTAGTGCTTGCTGTTTGGCGTCTATTGATCCAGCAAATAGATGACGCAGCAAGCAGGTCAAAGTGAAGAGCTCCATTTGATGTGATTCGTCAATCCGATTCTAATGTTTTTCGAGTGAGATGAGGTGCCAGAAATTGTCTGAGACGGGAGACAAGACTCACCGCTGATCTAACAATGTTCATTCTGCTTATAATCATTTCCGAAAAGTTGGCTGAAAAATGACCGATTCAGTATGCGCATAGCGGCTTTACATGAAGCGATTCACACAAAATGATACCTTGAATGGCATGAATTTTAGCAACTTCACAGCGACCCATAAGACATTGCAAAGCAATACGTGCGCTTTCGATATGTCCTGGCGATGACGTCTCATACTCTTCAATTATGATCGTCATGAGCTAAAAAGCATGGTTCGTCAGAAAGCAGCTGCAATCAAAAGCACCAGTCTGAAAATGAATACTTCATGGCACAGTTCCGGTCCCAATATTCCTTTGTTAGCTCGTCCAGGTTGACAATCTTGCTTCAAAGCTAAATCAACACCAATATCAGCCACCTCGCCACAATGCATTGACAAGATTCGACCCAGCAGTTGGACTCCAGCTGAAACCGAAGTAGCATCTGTTTTACGACGGACGAGAGCCAAAGATGCAGCTAATATTCTGGTTACTATAGCTGGTCTAGAAGCGCTGGAACCACTCAGCAGTCCTTCCAACCCAGCCTTGTCATGGGCACACGCGTCCCACAACAAATCTGACAGTGATAGAGCCGACATTCGAAGAGCATACCAAGTAGCCTGATTGTTGGACTTGGTAGTAGATGATTCCAGAGTGCTCCACAGCTCGTCAATCATGAAGACTAGTACAGTAATGGCGTCTGTTGTAGAAACCAATACTCGTCGTGTCTCTGCATCTCCAAAACAAGCTAGACGTACACACTGCAAGACTGTACACCTCATATTATCAATGGCTGTCCCATTGATGGAGGTGAATTGTCGTCTTCTGAAGAGCTGATATGATATAGATGAATCTGGCTCATCGTCTTCATCTGGCTCACGTGCTTCATATGCAGGAGCCAGGTAATCGATTATTGTAGGCCATGCAGATTGAAGTGCTAGTCTTGACCTTAATGCGTCTGGGTTTATCAGCAACAGATTTACGAGTATTTCGGATACTGCTGTTCTATAGGCGACAGCAGCTCGTGGTGGCTCTGACAAGACGTCTCTGAGCTTGTCAAAGAATCCACAATGATCAAATATTTTCAGCAACTCGGAAGTTGGGTCAGGTCCTATCTTCCCGTTACCGTTTCCCACGATATTGTTCAAATCAATTACATCCTGGTCTATAGACGACTCATCAGTTTCCATACTACCACCCTTTAGCTTGTTATCAACACAAAATGTTATTATAAAGTTGTTGATGACCAAGAATGCCTCTTTACGAATGGACTCGACTCGTTCGAAATCCAAAATGTAGGCAAATGCCATGTCCAGGAATTGAGGTATCTTTATGCAAAGATACTGATAGCTTCCTTTGACCAGTATTAGGTTCCCAAGAATGCCGAGCCCGACTTTCTGCATGGTTTTTTCATCGTCGTTCAGCAGTGTCATGAGCCTAAGAAACGGCATTTCGCAAAAGTGTTTGAAAGAGTGTACACAGACCAAAAGACAGGACGAAATATTTACCATTGTATATCGTCCTGAACCAGCCAATGTTCACCCCAAACCCACGTTTGCTCTGTATCCCGTGTCTCGACAGCTATTCGAGACAGATTACGAAGACCGACTGCAGCGAGCTGATAGGCGTTCCTCCCACAGTATGTGAAAATGTTTCCGTTGGCTCTATTGCCATTCAGAGCTTCTTCATCGCTCCAATCTGTTCCTTCGTGTTGCACTAGGGCAATATACGACACCAATACACGTATTGCGTTGGCTACGACGGTCCCAGACAGTGAGAATGCTAGCGACGGTAATGAAGTCACGGTGATGAGGCAAGTCAAAGTATCCCGGTGGATGGCTGGAGACAATCTTGTAATCTGTTTGTGTAAAAACAGTCTACTTGCGTAATTTACCAATACTAATTTTGAGCTCATAATTAGAAAAGCGTCAATTGCAAAGTACATGTTAAAGGACATCAAACCTGAGACTATTGAAGAGCTCGATATCAAGCCGACCAATTCATTTTCAGGCAAATCAACCAAAAACCAGCTCAAGAATCCAGCGATAGAAGCACTTAAATCTCTCCAATTTATGGTACTGCCTACGTCTTCTCGTGATCCTCGTTCAAGTACAAACAAGAGGACACGACGTATTGACGAGATCAGAGTGGGAAACAGGGCATCTGGTAGTGTCGATGTACCTGCCATTGAGGCCAGGAAATCAAGAATGCTTCCCAATACATTGGCATCCTCTGGACTCGCTGGAGGAGTCATCAAAAACCTAAATAGTTGATGTGGTTGAATGGGAAGACATCTCGACTACGGAGTAGACTCAAACTTCTTACCTTCCGAGCACACCAGCAAGATTTTGAGACGACACCATCAGCCAATCTGTCTCACACATACAATTATTAGACATGACTTGGAGTGCTCTCTGGAACTCCAGATGAGAAGAGGCGGCCTGTAATCTGCGACAGCCCTCAGATACAAAATTTTGAAACGGGCTAGTTGGCGTGTGCCGTGAATCCAAGCTTGACACTGAAGTAGCAAACTGTCGATAATCTACCAAATGGAAGTGTCAGAAACCAGTTGCTTCATTTGTATTTTTGGACTGCATTTCACCTTTCATGACAGACCACAACAATGACGATCCTCGTGCATCCAATGGGTTTGGAACGAGATCGTAGAATGGATCGGGTATATGAGAGACGTGACCATACGATAGAAAGTTGAGGGATAATGCTTGTGGTATACGTCGATGCGATATTGACCTTCCTGGTGACTGAAGGTCGTTATGTATGGTGCCAAGAGATCGAAAGACTCGCGCACAGCAAAGAGCCGAGAAAAAAATTCTGGATAACTCGTAGCGAATGTTTGGTAGTGGCGAGAACATCACTACAGGTCAAAAACGTGTCAGGCTAAGGCACTTCCATACAGAACAAAAAATTACCGACATGAAGATAATAATGTCAAGAAATCGACATCGCCTTGAATAATGTCACAGGCTTGGTCATCGTGTTCGACAAAGGTCCGAATGACTGTCAAAGCATTGATCAAATTCCCATCTTCCCAAATCCATGTCATTCCCGGATTTTTGAGTAGCTGCAGAATGACTTGCAGCAACCCTAGCTGTATAGCTCTACTCATTATGGCTTTTGCTTAGGAAAGAAATGGATGAGATATGGATTATGGGACAAAGCTTAGAATCTGAACTCACAGGTAATGACAGAGACTAGATCTGCTAAAGCAGACGTCTTCAACGATGAGTCAACACTATGATTACGCAATGCAGCTAGTCTTCCTTCTAGATCCACATCCTAAACCCCACCTTTGAGTGAATCTTCGCGAATCTTCAAGGTTCTGTGAAACTAATTTACCTGTGGAATATGGTCTTGCTCCACCTGAAAGGAGGATATTGCTGTCGTTGAAAATATAAATACATTTGGGCCATCTAACGCCGATTCGATAACCGTCGTCAAGGGTAAAGCATTCCTGAATCCCTCAAACGAGGCCTTTCGACATCTGGAGGAGACAGAACGTTAAGTAGTTGAAAAGTGCACTTCGCTTCCAAAATAATACAATAACTTACACGTCGTTTCGATGCAAAAGCCCTCTAATATACATGATACATTTCTCGGATGGTGTCAAGTCATTCTGGAGCAGTGACAAGACGGTCTGTAGAAGATGTCCATCGTCCAAATCGGCATAGGCTTGGAATAATGGTATGGCACTTTTGACTGTGGCTATATTTGGACTAGAGCCAAGATATTCTGTAATCACATTGTATGCCAACTGCTGAACCTATACTTGCAATTCAGTACAAAAGTCCCAACGTATCCGACAAGTGTGCTGAAATTACCTGTCCTGATTCATCTCGAAGCCCCCTCTCGACAATCATCACAAACAGTCCCCCATCAGCTTCACTCAAGGCTGTATTTGTGATTTCTGGGCTTTCAACTAGAACTTCGTAGGTTGCCAGTCTCACCCACATTTGTGGATAGGTCAGAAGACACGTCAAAAGGTCAATCAAGATGGTGTCAGCTGACAAAAGCGCCCGAACAATTGTAGATGGCACGGAATTCGACCCTGGAAGATCAAATATCTGCAACATACATGTCCACAATAATTGATTCCGCTCCTCCTATGAACAAAAAAATCCATTACTTTTCAACGAATGATCGCTCTCAACACGACGGGTGTCTCACCATATCCATCGGAGCGAGAGCACATACAGCATCAAAGCAGAATGCAATTGTGTGTTCTTGAGTCAGCAACCTTGTATGTCCATTGTCATCTGGCGACTCTATTTCTGAATGGAGACCATGATATCCAATGACTTCGACTGCAAACGATGCATAATGTGCTACTACGGCTGATGGCGGAGGCGTGTCTGGACCACCCCATCCTTTGCTGAGGATGACGTCGATTTGTATTCGTAGGAAGGGAAGCACACCGTACAAGATGCGCAAGGCTCTCGGCATTGCAGTCGGATCTCGTAAGAGCGGTACGAGTCGTAGGTAGATTTCGTGGCATGCGAAGGGTAGCGATACCGCATAGTCTGATATAGCTGGTCGAGTTTCTGGCAGAGTTCCACCTGTCATCGATACATTCGGTGTGGCATTCATGGGCGTAGCAGAAGTGTGTACTATTATAGTATCTGTAAACCTACGAAGACTTTTGCCCCAGTCGCGCACGAGCTCTTCTAAATATATCCATGATCTTTCGGGCCTGCCTTCAATATCTGCAAACACACCATTCATGACGGCCTAAAACAAGTTCTGTATCAGTTCATGCAATTCTGAATTTGAGATGTGTAATAGATCCTTACTCGAAATAGTTGAGAACGCTGTAGAAAGATCTGAGCCCCAAAGTCAATCTTAAGTACATTGAAGAGCCTAGCCTCCTCTCCAGTATCGTTCACAGTAGCTGACATGAGAGTGCAAAAGTGGCTAACCAGGCTCTCGTCATGTGGAGATAAATGCAGGATTTCATATGTCGAAATGGCGTTTGGTAAATAGGGTGGTACGATCTGAGGCACTATAAATCCAAAACTTGATTAACCTATGAAAGTCTGATCAAATCCAACCACACTAAACAAACCTTTCATGGGCGAAACAGATCTCGACATACGTTCCGGAGACCTTGAACGAGCTCGCGCTTCTTGTCGAAACGGCTGATCTGCAGCGTTCGGAAACCTATACTGGTTATGTTGTTGATTGACGGGCGATATCGCACCTCTAGTCCTCATCCGCTCATTATCATCTCTGGAACCAGCCCAGGGCATCTGTGACCGATGCGTGTTCTGACCCGGCGAGTTCAAATCAAAATGAAGCAAGGTCTCTACAATATCGTCGGCCAAACGCTGGCATTCTGGGAGACTAGTTGGCAGCGAATTTCTTAGACTTTTGAAGAACAAGACTCCGCCTATAGAATTTATCTTCGTCTTTCCTCCCGGATGCTGTTTGTTTGAAAAGTAGTCAACGATTTGGTGGAAGGTGATGAGCGACACAAACACACACTCACCCGAACGAGAGAAAGAGTGAGTTTAAGCATTTCCTCAATCTTGTTTGGTTGAGAGGGCGCATCGCGGTTAAACCAGTTAAGCAACTGATACAGGAAATCAACATGATGCACCAGATCCGCTAAAGTCGAGAGGCGAGTCAGCTTCTGTGCTTACAGATCTGAGCAAGACTCATACCAATAGTAATGACACTAGTCGACAGTTTGAAAGATACGGCAGCCCAAGCCTGAAAGAGTTGTAAAATGTCCAAGTTGGTCAACATGATTTAATGTTGGGCAATGGTTGGTCTCCAGCTTACCCGACTGCGAACTTCTTCTAATGAATGGCCTATAATATGCATCAAAAATTAATTAATTTCGCACTGAAAACGTCGCTTCTGAATCCGAAACAGCAGCCGTTATGAAAAACAACTTTTGACCAACATACCCAGTTTTGCAACGAGCTGTTCGTCCATCTTGAGTATGGCAGTGCAGATCGCAGTCTGTTCCAGGTTAATGACTGATGCAGTGTCTACTTTGACCGTTCCATCTTGTTCCAAGTAGTTTGGATTCTCTGTTGAGTTTTGACGTTGGAAAATAGCAGGAAAAATGACGCGCAAGAAGCTAGAGGCCGCATCCTTGAATCTCCGCGATGAACTATGAAATTAACGATCCCAGTCATCAACATTCGAGATCATATTATATATCAAGCCAAAATATTATTCTCCAGTCGCCATATCGTCCAACTTTAGTGCCTTCGATGTTGAATGCCTGGGACAGAAGAATCCGTCAGAAGTGGCAGATCTGGTAAAGATTACCTTCACGGGCCTGTCTTCCGAGTCGTATCTCTCATACAGCAGCTTGCGCTTCTTGTTAATCTCAATACCCAACACTTCCTTTATCTTCCTCTTTTGGCCGTCAGTAAGACCAGCTTCCAAGTCCAACAGCAATTGTGTCCATTGTAATCGCCATTTGGTTTCAGCCGAGCCTAATAAAGTATGTTAGCAACACAGCAGGACTTCGGTTGTTGACTAAAGCTAAGAAATACCCTGGATCAAACCAAATGTGACCGAAAGCATTGCGATCAACACGTTGACCAGCAAGATGGTCGTCGCGGCAGCATATGTTAGGAACAGAATTGCGCCCAGCGTCGGTATTCTCGAGGACCTGAAATCATCATACGATCCTTGCCCAAAGAGAATTCTAGATTTGGAAATTAGCAATGGATTTCAACCAAGACGGCAGCAGCGTCACTTTACCGAATCGTCCAAACAACAGCACCACCCAGCGTTGACCAATCGTCTACGCCAGTATTTTGCATAAGCAGATAGAACGCCTACAAAAAGAAATTATTAATTGCTTTCCAAAGTGAACCACTTACGGAGTTTCCGTACCTGTGCAAAGGAAAACGAGAAACAACCAAACAGTATGAGCCATTTCACGACATCGGTCGTCAAGGTGGACGAGAATACGAGCCATAAGGGACCGAACGAGCGAGAACCACGAGCAAACGAAAGCAGGTATATCCATCCGATTAAAGCAGCTAACGCGAGGACTGCACTCTCTGCGGCTCCATTCACACCATCATTCGAATTCGCATTGCCATCAGCAGGCTGAAATACAAAAAACTGTGGTGAGAAGGCAACCAGGGTTTCCTCCCAGTGCTCGTTCATTAAAGCTCACCTGAACAAACCGCAGTATGAGTGCTGCGAATATCAGAGCACAAAATGAAAACTGTTGGGAGAGGGAAAAGTCGTTGGTCAATTATTACAAATTCCCTTACGATTTCAAAGACAATTTGCCTACCTGCGTTGCATTTCTCTGTCCACCAAACCCACTAAGGTACTTAATCCCGTTTGCGAGTATGTCCTTGATCTCAAACATCATTTGTATTGCGGCTCCCACGATGACGATGATCTCTAGCGGAGCACGGAACCAGCCGTTTCCATTTGGACCGCCATAGTCCTAAATTCAGAAGTGTCAACAACAAATATATGTAAGTAGCAACTGAAGCTTTTGATTTACCAGTCGATCAGATTGGTTGTAGGGTAACCTGTTTAGTATGATCAGTCAACGATTGAATTCATTTGTACGTTGTGTACTAGCGACATACCATTGAATGACCAGAGACAAAATAAACATATACAAAAATGTCACGATAAACCTTCGGATGTACATTCCCCAGCCAACTACGAGTGGTGACGTGTCAAATCATCTAGCATCCATCTTCAGAAACACGAAGCTCTAAACTCACATATAATCCACTTAACCTCAAGCACAGCCTTAAACAAATCCTGCGCCATCATCTCATCATCCTCATTCCGTGCAGCAATCTCCAAAGCAGACTCGTACTCATTCGAAGCCAACGAGTCAATTTCTTCAATATCATACCACGTTGCCGTCACTGGCCCAAACTTCCAAAATATCTCTGATCTTAGCTGAAATCGTGCCAAAAAAAAGGTAAGCACCTTAGGGTAGTGTGACAAGTACGATTTAGCGGCATGCGTACCTTGATGTACTCATCCACAAACTTGCGATGTCTTTGCTCAACAGCCACTAGGAATGGCGTATGGCCTTTGAAATTCCTCAATTCATGATTTCCTCCTAGATTTTCGACTTCGGTGTACATTGATGGCATGTTCCAGAATGCCAGTAAGTGTAATATTGAATTTCCTAATATTTCTCGTCAACAAATTCACATGGAAACAAGATGAGGACTGTGGTCATACCATAAGAGTCGATAGTTCCATTTATAGAGAGTTGTGGCCATTTGAATCCGTCAGAGTCGGTCGCACCAGTTACCAGTAACTTAACGATTTCTAGTTTATGAGTGCAGGCAGCAAACGACAAGACAGAATCTATTAAAGATTGATGTCAATCGCGAATTTCATGTGAGGAGATTTAAAACAAACGTCTTGCCTCCAAAGTATAGACTTCCACCGTCTTTCTCAAAGAATCTTTAGCAATGACAAAATCGTTATGAGAATACGAAGGACGCGAAGAGCACGAAGTTGTTATATACCTGCCCGTCACACGGAACTTGTCCAACTCAGCACCATTTTGAATCAACAATTTCAAATAAAACTTTGCAGTAGGCTTATCAGGCAGCATTACAGCAAGATGGCTCGCAGTTTCACCAGTATACCAGACACCTAAATGTCTGTGTATCAGCAGGATGTTGGCATAAAGTATCGACAAATTGGCGTACCTCCATACACTTCATTCACAATCTGCCTCTTGAATTTCCGTATCAAATAACTTGCTACCTCCAAATGCTGGGGTGTGCCACGTAGCAAGCACACATGCAAAACAGACTCTCCTTCAGCGCCTAACATTATAATTGTGTTTGGCGTTTTGACATCACGTTCTAATAGAGGCCAATGCCACCCACCTTTCTGATTTATCTGCGAAGGATCAGCCTCCAGTATTTGTTGCATCAGAGGCAGGTTCCCATCATTAGCAGCCATCCATAGTGGGTTTGTTTTCAGCAACTCGAACTGTTTGATATACGAGCCACCACTTGGATTGAGTCGTCGCGTAGTATTGCTGCCTGGCGGTTTCCCTCCAATTAGACCCAAAGGAAGTAAATCTGACAATGAAAACAAGGTATCTGATACAGATATTCCTCGTTTTGGTGGTTTGTGAAGTGGCTAATACATGCGATGTGAGTCGGTGGTTGTAATGCAAAAGAGCACCAGTACAGGCTCGCTTACTCGTTTCAGGCCATGGAGAGGAACGTCGATGATAGATGACGGCCTGCTACTATACACTGTACTGTCTTCTGAAGGCCGGAATGCTTTGGGAGGCTCGTTCAGCATCATGGCTCCATTACCATACTTATTTGGTGGGGATGCTGCATCCATCGCTAGTGGAGAATATCGTCCCGCAATCTTGGAGTGTGGACAACGTGGATATTGGTTCTTTGTGAGCAGGGAATTGTGGTGGTGAGCGAGTGGTACAGCCAGTGGCTTGGTTTTTGGACCTACTCTCGGTGTGGATGGTGGTGATGGCCATATAGACATATAAAGGTGTAGTGTCCAGTGACCAAGATATCCTAGGTACGGATTCTAGATTTGAAGTGGAATTCCTTACGCAGAATACATTACATAACCTGATCCATCTCCTGATAAATACAAAACTTCTTTATTCAGAACACCATATTTTCAACTTGACAGTCAAATATAACAGCAATCTAGATACCGGTCACCTACGTTCAAGACCATAAATGTCATGTAATCATTATTTGACGCGTACTTGCTCCTTCACTTTTACGCGACTCGGTGACTGCAAATCTGGCTGAAAATGTTGTGGTAACAATTCACAGAACTACAAATTACCACGCGACAAGCGACTCGGTGTAGGCACAAACCAACCCAAGTAATGCTCTTTCGTTCACAGCTCAAAGCTTATTGAAGTTCGTTCGTTTCAAAGTCTAACTGATATCCTGTTCTCTACCGTAAACGTAGCTTTTGCCCAAGACTGTGCATACCTTGAAGCCCAACCGACCAAAAAAACCACTACGAATATCATGGATTCCTCTTCGCTAAAGTATATCGCTCTTGGAATTGGTGCTGCTACGACCGCAACAGCTCTGAGCTTGCATCTCTACAACAAATCTCTGTTCGCCGTGACTATCGTTCCCAGGCCATTAGACAAGGATTGTTTTGCTCTACCGCCTCGAGAAGACTTTATAAAACTGCTCGGTGCTCCCACTAACGTCGGATATGCTGTAACTGGTGGTGCTGGCTTCATAGGAGCTTAGTGAGTGTTGGCACGCAGAGATTGTGTTTGAACAAACAGCTGACAGTCTTTGTTGCTCTATCTCTTCCATTTAGTATCGTTGAGCAGCTCTTAGCTCGTGGTGAAAAGCACGTCTACGTCTTGGACTTGAAACCTTCCAACAACATTCCCAAAGGGACTCAATTTGTCGAGTGCGACATTACCGATTACGGATCAGTCAAGAAGGCACTCGATAACCGCTCTATTCAGGTCGTATATCATGTAGCGGCCATCATACGCTTCATGGATGAGTTTCCGGAGCAGTTGCCCGTGTCGATGAAGGTCAATGTGAAGGGGACAGAGAATGTTATTGAAGCGTGTCGTGAATTGTCGATACCTATACTAGTGCAAACATCAACTTCACATGTGTGTGTTGGAAAGGATTTGAATCCGATCTTCTATGGAAATGAGTATGTCGTCAAAGACATTGCTTTGTTGTTATTTGCAGACTTCAATTCAGCACCATCAATTTCTTTTCACGTCTGTAGGAATCTGCCTTACACCACGAAACCATTCAATAATTATGCTAAAACGAAAGCATTGGCTGAACAGGTATAGTATTGACCCAATGTTTCATCCCAGCTGGATCTCAACTGTCAGTAACATAGGCTACATTGGCTGCAAACGGAACAGCTTTGAGCAATGGAGGTGTCCTGTCAACCGGCAGCATCCGCCCAACTTCGACGATCTATGGCAGAGGAGATCGCTGGGGCCTTGATACGTACTTTTCTACTGGAAAATTAACAATACACCATCCTGGAGTCGTGGACGACTTTTGCTATGTTGAGAATCTTGCATTGGCTCATTTGCTGTAAGACTTGCTAAACCAGAGTTGTTTTATGTTTGAATTCTCACCTGATCTTATTTTGTGTAGATTGGAACGTGCATTACGAGAAAAGCCCAAAGAATCTGGTGGAAAAGGTAGGCCCAATCCAACAAATATGGAGCAGACTGACTGAAAGCCTATTTTCGCCTCACCCTATTTTTAGCCTACTTCATATCTCACGACGACCCACTCAGCCGAGAGAATTTCTTTGCCATTCTGGAGGTAATGACCTCTTCATAAAGTCTGTACTCTTCGAGATTCCGACTCCAACTCTTTTCGTAGAAATTGCTACCAAATCGATTCTCTCGTGAAACCATGCCATACCCTCTCATGTACGTCTTGAGCAGGCTTGCTACCTTCACATCTCGATACACGTCGACGTCTTTGGGCGACTTGGACATGTTTACGGCTTGCAGTGACCGTATGCAATGGAGTCAGCATTGCTTTTCGTCCCAACGAGCACGGAAGGTTTTGGGATATGAGCCGTTTTATTCTGTTGAGCAGGGTGTTGCGGTGTCTTGGAACCGTTTTCAGGAGGGAAAGAAATAGGATTGTTGTGTTGGAGGATGTGGATGTTTGGACTGTACGTAGCGGCGTCTTATATAACATTAATATTGACATCAATTCGATGTAGTGCAGTATTCACTCAAGATTTGCGTGCCCTTCGAGTTCACGTTTGTCTAACGTGGACAAAACAGGACCTTATAGAATCCACTTAAATACCAATGGCATTGTTTGTCCAAATATTTACATGCAGTTACAGGTATAGGCCAAGCAGCAGTAGGTATACGATATGTGCTGGTCTCCATAGAGCCGGCACAAGATGCGTAGAGAATACATTGTCCAGCCTTATCGGCAAGAATATATTGCAAGCATGACGTTTACGTGCCTCGAACAGCAAAGACGTCATCAATTCAACAGACCTTGATGGGTATGGTGGTGGATTTATCACAACTGATGGGTCCGTGGCGTGACGTGTACAGTTTCCAGACCTGTAATGCATGCGAAGTGTCAGTTGGTATGCAATAAAGAAATTCAGCGACTACGTTTACCGAGAGCTTGTAGATCGTTCAGGTATTTCGAGTGGTGATTGTGACATAGAGCTATTAGGTGCCTTTTGTCACGGATTCAGCCATGAGACGAGCTAATATGAGACTTAATGGTGATTCCGTGATAACCAGAGCTAACTCAAGGGTGGAATAGAGTCTTTAGTCATGACCTTGAATGTGATGGATTCGAAGCACTTGGCTAAAGAAGCCAAACAACGTGTGCCTACTGTCCTAGAAGCACTCGAAGATCCATTTGAAGGTGTTGCCGGTGCTGATGTGGAGTGTACAAATTGTGGTGGTTTGGGTCATCGTATTTCCAACTGTAAGCTAATTCGTGAAATCTGTGTTTGGTATCGTATTTGGGTTTAGCCAAAACCTTTCATTTGGTCCCAAACTTGAACAGCAGCGCAAGACTCAGCAGTCTGCAACCAAAGGGTTGGGTGGTGGTACTCGTGGTGGCTTCGAATAGAAAGGTCACCTCTAGTAATTTTTTTAGTCTTGTACTTTACTTGCAAAACACGAAATCTTGCATCAATAAATCAAACTTCACCGCACAATCTTACAACCTTGCGACACTGAATAACTACTAAACGATGTGAAATGACTACATCTCAATGAGCCAGCTTATTCCAGATCGTTCGAGCTAACAGAGCCGGGAGGTAAAAATGGTGTGTGAATTTCATTCTCACAATAAGTCACAACAACAGGTTTTGATCAACAAGATCTTTAAACAACTCTCCAAAGCACATTCAAAACCCAAAAACAAGGGAAACACCACATGGACAGACACCTCCATGCTCGCAAAAAACAAGCTTCAATAAAGCAAACAAGATGAGAACACCACGGACCACTTGAACGAAGACAAGATTACAAAACAACTGATCGTCCGGCGCAAACATGAAGAATTGTTTTGTCAAAAACATGTCTTTTTCAATGGCGAGGGCAAACCTCTGACCCAGTGGAATACACCACCAGGGTCATCGAATGGTAAGACCAATTCCCAGTGCAGCCATGTTTTGATCCAATCGAATTGTAAAAATGTTCAGCATGTAAAGTTGTTGTGGGGCTACGAGTTCTCAACTCAGAAATGCTTCATGTTCTTGTTCTTGATTTGTTTCCCTCAAACACCACGTTTCACACTCGTGAGTGAGGAAGTGCAAATCAGCGACATGGTGATGCAACAATCCATGTATAGGCGTCTACAACCAAGCTTGGATTTCTTATCTGTGCACAAGATCCAGCTCTGCTCATACATCCACAACACGTTTGATGTGCCGAGTATCTCTCATTGTTTAGAGAGCATACACATAATAAAACCGAAATACAACAGAAACCATCATAAGAAGGGGCAGAACACACATTCACAATGCCCTTTGACACACAACATTCATCCATACATCAAACCTCTTTTCGAATGAGAATTCACACCACACAAAACAAGTACAAGGAAAAAAAGACGACACGACCTGAGCTCTTTTTAACATTGGTAACCCAGATAAATCGAGCAAGAAAATGCTGGGGTTTTACTCTACACAAATTATGAATTTGTGCAAAGTAGGGGGAACATCCTGGATCTAAACCCCACACCATCAAAAAGATGGCATGTCACATACTCTTGGCTGTATTGCACCATGGAGACTACTTTTACCCAAAAGGACCCCCACACCATGTGGAAGAGGTTTGGTTTGCATCCTTCTTGGACTACCATTTCAACATTGGACCATTCATCAAAACCACAGTACTTGTGGATAGTGAGGGCAAAAGACGATCTTTGCGTGGCATCCAAGTCGACTCTGTCTGGTGCCAATTGGTGTGAAGGAACCCTCAACACTTGTGCAGGGGAGGTGAAAAAAAGTAGATACAATTATGCCAGACACATTCGAAGACAAGAGCGAGCAACCGCTTGTCTTGTATGTAGGTAGCCAGATGATGTGGTAAGATGCAAACTACTCTTCAGAGTAATAACAGGAGTTGGGTATCTATCTAGGGTAGAGATTCCGCCAAATAACAATTTGGCCTCACTTCGTAGATCTGGTGTCGTTCCAGGTATGTCGTGGATGTGCCGAGAGTCTCGGTGATGTATAGAATATTGAATGGCATGTCCTTGCCAGCACAGCAAGACAAGTTCATTATGGAAATGCGAAGCAAATATTTCATTACAAGATTGTTTGCCCCCCTCTAGCAAGATACAGTTCTTGTTTCAATGGTATCATTGTAAATCCGTTCTGGATGATGCATCAAACCGTCCTTGCTCGTCGAGATGCTGCCAGAACTTGTTGCCTGTTGTAGTGAAGAGTGTGGTTGTGGTGTGAGAACACGATGAGCGAAGTCATGATGGCAGTGAATGGCAGTGAAACTCGAAACATGCGGAAACCGCGAGATGAACGCGTTTTTCACGTATTTTTACAATGATTCAAGTGCTATAAAGTTATATTGGTGTTTTATTTGTTGTGTAAGTGAAAATTCAATGCGGGTTACATACAATCTATGATACAAGTGACTGCAATGAAATTTGAGGCCTTCTGGCATATATACTCGTGTTCGAAGCGGGTTTCTCTAGCTGTACAATAGGAATCATGGAAGGCCTGCCATGTGCACATTGGAAGGGAAACTAGGAAAATCCAGAAATATTTAGCAACGACTGATCTGCCATCCTCAAAAATCACCACATGAGCTTACTCGGCATTCACTCAACCGCTCCAATAGCTGATTGCACTCTCGTAGACTTAACTCCTGTCCAAACATGATGGCACCACGACAAGCTTTTGAATTCAATATATCCAAGATACCACGAGGACATCCTACAGTCCGTACTTCCTCCAAAGACAGCAAGTGTTGTCGTATCAAGTCTCTAGCGACCCGTGTATCAGCAACACACCGATCCGCTACGGCTTGTGGTAGTGACGTGATGGGGATGGAGCACAACTCTGATGGTGCATTGAAATCTATAAATCCAACTTCAAAACTGATTCCCCATCGTTCAAACACTTTGGCATGCCTTTGAGCTGCTTGTGCTTCTCGAGGAGCTAGAGATATTCGTATCGGTGGATCAAGTACTATCGTAGTGACTGATGAATTTGGTTCAAATTCTAAGAGCAGCTGTTCAACGCGTATTCTCTCATCTGCTGCGTGTTGATCAATGATTACGATCGAGCTGTGAGACTCGTTTCGTCGTTTAAGGCGAGCAGCGATAAATTTACAGTCGATCTGTCCCATGACCTGCATATGACAAATGTCGATCTTGGACAGACTCTCAGGCTCAATATTTTGGCTGCTAAATAGGTATTTTGCTTGCTCCCAAAACTTGAGAGTAGTTTGAGTAGTGTTTCCAGTTACAAGTTCAGAATCACTAAACGGCTTTTCGGCCATTCCAAACACCGGATTGTCCCATTTCTACAAAATTTATGTTGCAAGGTGTGAGATAGGGGACAGCAAAAACAATCAAGCTGCAGAAATGCTTACCTTTAGAGTATCTTGAGCCCATAGAGATCCAGTCGTAAACACCTCTCGACCTTCCTTGTTAGCCTTTAGGCCATTTCTATTCACAAATCCAGTGCTGGTAGTTTTGCTCGATTCTGCACCAGGAATGTCGTGATATCTGCGGCAGCAAAGATGGTTGGTTTCCGTCATCAAAAAACGACGCTGCGATAATAGATACACATGAACTCACGAATTTCCAGTGCGTTTGTCAATGAAGAACGTCTTCATCGACTTTAAATCTTGATGCACTTCAAACTCTGCTGAATCAACTCCACAGAATTCACCAATCACGACACTGTCATTCTGGAATCCATTCTTATCACCAGCAAAATCATGATCAAAAGATGTGGATTTGGCTGCCTTGACAGCAATGACATCCTCAAATGTCTGCATTCCGATTGGATCACATGCATGGTGTTCGTCTTCAAACGTAGCGGATCGATAAGTGTCCTTGCTATGTTCATTGGTCTGAGCACGGAAACTCTGCCGGTGAACAAAGTCGTTGGAGACCAGAAACTCCATAACTGCCCTTTCGACCAAAGACATGACGGATTGGGGTTCCTAAAAGGGGGTCTTAGAAAACAGTAACTGGCAACTAAAAGTAGTGACAACAAACGAGATCACTGCTTACCCGAAATGCCACTTGATTTTTGGTTGGATCAAACAATGTATCATAGCTGGTTGAAGGAGCTTGAATTTGAATCATAAATATCGGATGTCGTTCTGTAATTCTTCCGATTGCAACACCTCGTTTCTTGGATGGCAATGCTGATGGCGATGGCGTTTCAAAAGGCTTTTCTTCATCAGTCTGTGAGACAAATTGAGATTCAGTTGGTATTGTACATCAATAACAGGTTGAACGTGACTTGCCTGTTTCACGAAACGACTTGAGGCAAACATCCGATTCACAATTTTGTGAATCTCGCAGTGTGCCAACAAATGTTTGTTGACATACACGTACTGGTGGTACTAGGGATTATCTTGAAGTTAGAATTCGTATGAACTGAGGATATTTTTTTGACTACCTTAGAAGGGAATCCTGTGATGGAGAAGAAGCCACAAATGGAAGTCTGGCCATCTGAAAGCGTAAAATCTTGCATTTTAGATGCGTCCAGTCCAAAAATTTGCCGAATAGCTGATAATGGCGATATTGTCTTGAAATTTAAATGAAAGGAATCAACCAGGCGCTATGAGATAAAACAACAAGATGAGCGGCGTTACCTTCCTCTTTGCTAGTACCGTCACGTTTTTAGTCTTATCAATGAGCACTATATTTGCATCTGGTGAAATCAAAGCTATTGGCTCCAGAGCTCGTCGAATGGTGTCAATGACATCTTCACCAGACATCATGTTCCTCCTTCTGACAGGAAACTTGTAAAACAAGTCGCGTAGCACAACGACAGTTCCAGAGTGTTTGATATTGATGTTTGGTACACGACGAGCGACTTGATTATCCTAACGTGGCCTTGTCAGATTTCCATTAAATAGTCTTTCAACTGCATGAGTACCTTCATGACGACTCGATGAGCAGAATCTCCTGCGATTTTGGTAGTCACATCAAGGGCTGCAACTTCGGCCATGCTAGCCAACGCTAAGTAGAATATAAGCTCAGCTTTTTTTCTTATGACGTGGAGCTACCGACACACGTTTACTTTACCTTCTCCACGAAATCCATAAGTCGATGAATAAATATTTTGATTCCATTTAGACGTAGCTAAAGTATCAAATGTGACATGAGCCTCGAGTTATCTGAGATGCAAACATCATCAAATGTGCCAACCATAACGTTGCCCAATCAAGTTCAATGAGGCAGAATCAATGCCAGATCCATTATCTATGACTTCTAGAGTAGGTACGCCTCCGTCTTGACTGTCAACAGTTACGGTAATTACAGTCGCTGTTGCGTCTAAAGAGTTTCCAACCAGCTCAACTGCACATTGAGCAAGATCCGTAATTACTAGTGATGAACGGAGCCGCGATATAGTATCCTGCGATAAGAGATTGACGGATCTCATATGTTACATTTCGTAATGGTGAGCTCAAAGGAAATCAATGTTGTCAGGAACCCATTTCTGACGACACAAAGTTCTCAATAAGTATGATCACAATCCAGATCACAAAGATGACGACCAGGATGACGATGAAGAATGATAATTTTATTCAATTGTTATAGTCCTTGAGATCAAACCATAAAAACTGACATCTTTACATCTAGCCACAAATCAAAGAAAACTACGCAAATACACGCTTCAACTTCCTAGCATTCTAATTTACAACACGACCCAAACGCTTTTTAGCATTTTGATTATGAATAGCAATACGCTCTTCTGGTTCCACTAGCGAACTTGGCGAATTGGGTGGTTCAGTGACAAACCCTAAAACAGTCAAGTGTGAAACATACAGCCAAGTCTGAGACTCATAAGCCCCAGCTCACTCTCAGGTGAAGGGATTGCAGACTTCGCAGACTTCACATCTGATGATGATGGTGAGCTACCATAAAAGGCCTTCATGTCTGATTCTGGCGTTGTGATTTGCCTGGTTTCAGCCAAGGCGGTCTCAACCTTTTCAGAGTCGAGGAACGACGCTACTGATTCATCAGACAAGCGAGTAGACAGGGTATGACGACGCACGAGTTGAGAAAGCCTCTGTTTTGCAAACTGCAGAGGTGAGACGAATTTGTAAACGGCATTTCTCGGAAAGTCCAAACATGCCTTGTGAGCTTGGGCCTCTTTCTCTACGAACAAAAGTTGATAATATTTAGTGGGCGACGGAGTGTGTAAACTCATAACTTGGAAAAGTTCAAACTACTCACCATATTTGATCTTCAACAAGGCGGCATTCCTCTCAGACGACAGATACTTTTTCCATAAATCTTCGTGTTGCAACTTGAGAGAAGTGTATTCACCCAGTGCAGGTTCAATCTTTGTCTTGAGTTGTCGTTGTAGTTGCTAAAAATACAAATCAGGTTCGTCCCATCAACAAGCATGCGAACGCATGATCAGCAGGCAAAGCTTATACCGACCTCATTCATGCTAACTTGCTGGCTCAATCGATATTCAAGTGCCTTGGCCTTCTCAGATTCACTGATGAGTTTCTTGGTCGAATCCTACAGAGTTTTCAGCATTGTAAACACAGTACGAGACATTTAAATAGGAGTCATGAGGTCAACTACTTGAAACATGACATGAACCTCTTCGGCAGAGTAGACTTGGTCCTTGTTGAGCTTATCAGTCTCATCTTGAGCGAGAGTTGACTGTGATCGAGCCTTTTCACATTTCTCCAATTCTCTGCTGAGGACAATCACAGACTCTTCGGTAGTTGAAATTCGTTTGAGCTGTTGAATTGCCAAAGCGGCTTTCAAGACAGCTTCCCATTCGATCAATTTTGTAGTGTTTGTATGGGAGAGGTGGAGTTCAATAAGCCCAGATGAGCCAATAGGATAGGCGACAATTGTAAGCTTCTGAACAGTGAGTTCAGCTCGAGTAATAATGTAAGAAAAGACATCGCTTTGCTATTTTAAATAAAGGGGATGTTTGGTCAGTTAATGTTCCTGATGCATTGCGTACTTGGTATGAAGGACAACGAAAAAAGCCCAGACATACCTTGAAAATATTGAATGCACGAAGCTGTAGAAACCCATTTGCAAGAATTGAGACATGAATCCATCGATTCTTCAAAAGAGATGGTTGTCTGTGGTCATTCTGCTTGTGGTGGAGAAGGAATCCCGACTTGAGAACAGCATCATCTTTGCCGAGACCATTGACCATTGCGCCGAACTGCTGAGTCTGATTCTCCCTTTCCTCTCTCGTGGCCGAAAATTTCAGTAAATGTGTGCTTTCATATTTCTTGACGGTTGTGACTACTATGCACCAGTAAATATAAGACTTCGACATGAACACACGACGGCCACACACTGTTCAGACATACAGAGAACTAACGAATATACATTAAATTTGCCTTACAAAGGCACCAACTACTGAAAAGACTTCTGTAACGTATAACTACACAAATGGCCATACTAATTCCATTGTTGTGCCTGCTCAAACTCCCTTGGTCTTCTTCCTCTTCTGAGACTTGTTGCTATTAGTTTTGCTACTTGACCCACTGGCACCAGCACCACTAGCATCCGTATCCTTATCAACATCCTTGCCAGAACCCTTAACTTCATCGCTGCGCTTGTCTGTCGGCTCCACAGGAATGGGAACAACGACTTCTGTACAAATGACAAATGTCATTCGTGCGTCTTCATCATTTTGTGGGTTGAAGATTGAAAACTGGTTTTCTAGATTTTCAAGGGCAGGAGAAATTAGAGCGCGAGAAACAAAAAAAGCTGATCAGGGGCTGCATAACTCACGTCTGGGCACATGAAAAACACCACCAGCAACAACCTTGAATCGTGTCTCATTTAAAGTCACATCGACTTCACCATCCGTGACGGTAAACAACATAGTAGAACTCTCAGAGTTCTTGGAAGGCTTGCTGGTGTTTGGTGGCAAGACGAGTAAACCAGCTGCCTGGAATTGCCCCTCCTCGAAAAGTTTCTTGAACAGAAACTTGGCGTTCTGTACCGGTCTCATTTCAACAGAACCAGGATTCACTCCAACCACTGTGTCATAAAATTGAAAGTCAGATCAGATGGTCAAACAAAAATCTGAAAGAGCGGGTGAATGCTTTCTTTTGAGGTGGGTTCACCCTCTCAACACTTGCAAACACAAGCGACACCTACCGATCGGCTTTTCAGCCTCATTTACACAATCATAAGCACGGACAACAATAGGTTTAGTGTTCGGGAGGTGTGTTGTTTTCGGCCGTTTAGCTGGTCGTGACGAAGATCCACCACCTTGTTCCACATCGTCTTTAGGTGCAGACGATTTAGCAACCTTTAGCTTTTTTTTGCGTGACTGTTGGATTTCAGGTCGTTCAATCTTGGGTACTCTAATGACGTCTTTACTTCCAGTCAGCGACTATCTACAGAAGAGTTCCAATAAACGCAAGGGAAAACCACGACACGTCACTTACAAGATTCTACAGTGCCGTAGAATACATGTTCGTTTCTCCACCACTCTAAGGGCTCTAACCGATTTCTGCTACTCTTTCGTTGGCCAGTCTCATCACCGATTAGACCATCACCAGAATTTGGAGCAACGTGTTCCGGCGTTTTGGGTTTCTTGATACCACCACTGATAAGGTTCTTGCTGCTACTGCTACTACTAGCATTACTTTTAGACTTTGTGGGAGGTTTAGACTGTTGAGCAGCAGTTTTGGTCGGCTTCTTGGGCGCTGCGACGTGTTCATGGATCTAATATTATTGACGCATGTTAATAACCGGACTGGATATACGCATTTGTGGATTGAAATCAAAACAATTTGATTAGGTCGCACCTCTTGTTCTTCATTCTCACCGACTTGCCGGGTTTGCGAGTGGCCCATTTCTACGATCAAACGATGCTGTAAATTACTGGGCGAACAATACCAGATGAAAAACATTCCACTGGATACCTGAAAATGGCCGCTGGCACCGTGGTTCCCGTCGAAATTCTCTATAGACCAATCTCGTTACATTCAGTGGTCACGTTTTCACGTTTAGACGAGACACTTTACCAAGACGGAACGGAAAAGACACGTTTTGAACTGCGAATAGCGATGTTTGAATGCTTTACTAATGGAGGAAGTATCAAGACGCGTTCTCTTTGAAGGTCTCACGCTCTAATTCGTAAAATCGAGGTTCGTCACTCGTCGCGTTTCGTCGTTGAAACTTATTACAACGCTTGATCCCGACAAGATTAACCATCCTGTATATTTTAGATCGTAGATTATAGTACTCAAAATGCTGGCAGCAGCCAAGGAAACCTCAGCTGGTCCTCAGCAGCCTGCACCTTCCATTACCAACACAACCACAACAGCATCATCAACCAACGACGAAGAAGTGAATAGGATGGCTCAACCTAAATCTGGCATTCCAAAGATAGCGGCGGTTCCGCTAAAGCCAACTTCCAACATCAACTTCCAACCCGTCTCGACAAACCCGGGCAAATCAAGAAGATTGAAAATCAATGTCTTGTTGGATGCTACAATATTTGTCGCAGGTGGAACTCTACATGGAAGACTGGAATTGACCTGCTCTACTTCGAGATCAATCAGAATGGGGCTCATCGAGGTCCAGCTACAAGCATATGAAGGCAAGTCGTATGTCAAAGCTCCGAATGATCGTGGGCGAGAACTAGACAGATCAATATCAAAACCTGTTGCAAATCTACTTTGGAAGTGTCGCTAATGTATTCAAGACGGGGATCTATCTGAATCAAGTGATTCTGGTCATGATACGTGGCACTTACCAATCTTCTCTCCTATACTAGAAATAAATGACAAGGAACTGGCCTCTAGTCAATCATTCCTCTCTTCGAATATCGTATTCCAAGGTCCTAGGACACCGCCTTCCAACGCCGTGCGAGGTCCAAATGAAGATGGATTCTGGCAAGCCAACAAGGGCAAAACAACATTCCCCTTCTCCTTCAGACTACCAGAAGACTCGCCGAGCTCATTCACCTTTCAAACAATGGCAGCATTGAAATACGTCATTACAGGGTATGTTTTTCTATTCCCATTTTGAGAATCGGACAAGTATCGTCATTCCTTCAAATATAACAGGGTAGTGCAATACGAAGAAAACTCCCAGATTGAGACCATGTTCAAGTCAAAAGACGCCTTTGTAGTTGAGAACTGGAAGACTACTCATCCAAATATTGTCGATATCGAAGTCACGGACGAAACTGTTGGGCAACTATTCATGGGTGGAATCGGTCAAGTCACTCTCCAAGGAGCTATTCGTAAATGCTTCTTTCAGTCTGGCAGTGATGTATATGTTGAAACTCGTGTCAAGAATGATACTCGTCGAAGAGTGAGTGGTTTGTGATATTACGAAGTTTATATGCACGCCAGACGTCTCACAAACACAGCTGCTATTGATTTATTTCACTCGAGACATCTCACAAACACAGCTGCTATTAGGTACAAGGTTTGAAGGTCCAGCTCGTTCGAAAGCTAGTCATGCTTCGTCAAAGCAACAAACGAGGACCTCTCGATACCAAGGTTATTGCAGAGCCAGTGTCTGAAGCAATCTTCCGTGAACGTGACAATATATATGATCCTGGTGAAGATCGCTCAAACGTCTTGCATGTGCACATTCCAGTAAGTGCTGTTGAAGATAGATGCATGGAGGTGTATTCTTTTGTCATATTGGTTCGTTGTCTAATACGCTCAAAACACCTAGCCATATGTCAGAACAGTATCGAATACAGCTTTGGCTGAAGTTGCTGTGTCTCTTCAAGTCATCATTAGCATGGGAATGCTCAGGTGAGCGTACATCGTTAGACACGATCCGTCTTCTTTTTGAGATGGAGAAAGTACACGACAGCTTCTATCGATTGCGCGTGCACTGACGCAAGACTGTATTTCATAGCAAGGACATTATGATTGAATTACCCATTGATGTCTGTCATGGTGCTTCCGTAAATCCACCACCAATCGTTGACCTTGCATCCAACCTTCATCCTTTCCAATATAATATGATTGATGACCAAGATGTTAGTCCTGATCGAACTACTGGTGAAGGAAGTCGCCGAAATCAAGTATCGCCTACTCGTGCAAAGAGACCAGAATCACCTCCACCTGGTGGACGTGTGCTTCCTTGGAGTGACGATGAAGGAGACGATGATGGTTATCAATCACCTGTGCAATCTGGCTCTCACTCAGCTTCACCAACACGCCAATTGTCACCAGATAGATTCCCACGTCCTGCTGGTCCTTCTGCCCGTATTCCAAAAGCTCCTACACTTGGTGAGTTTCTAAGCCAAATGGCTTTCTTTTGTTTGTAAAGCGTTTCTTTGGACCAGGAACATATAGTGCTTCAGTGGGACGAGCTAACGATTACATGTCGATTTTGCTTAGGTCCAGCAGCCCCTGTTGCATATGTGCCCGCTACAGAGAGATCTCGTTATTTGACTGGAATTCCGCCACAGCAGCGATATAGAACATCAAGAGCCTTCAGTCCTGCACGGGAATCGGTTATGCTAGGCACATATACAACTGAAGGTGCATATATTGAACAACCGAAGGTCACCAATGCCAATGAAGCTAGTAGCTCTACGCAACAATCTGCTGATCGACCACCCTCGAGTCCTATACGTCCCGCACGTCCATTACCACAACCTATGCCAGCTGCCAATAATACTCAACCTATAACTCGTCTACCAAATAATACTCAACCGAAGCCAGTCAGTGCTCAACCCATCACTCGTCTGCCTACAAATACTCAACCACCACAAGCTAGAAAGCCTGACATGGATCGACGTGAACCGAAAGTAGTCGCTCGGGCAGCTGAGGGTGTCTCCAATGAGTCAAAACCTCCCAAGGAATCTGGTCATAGACGTGAAGATAGACAGGAGAGTGACGCCGACAGGGAACGCAGGCATAGAGAACGCCGTGAGCGCCGTGATAAAGAAGGTAGAGAAGATCGTGAAAAGACTCGAGAAAATGAACAGGACAACGCAGATACGACCCGTGAAGATGTTCGAGGTCATCGATCTCATCATCACCACCACCATTCAGAAAAGAGTCGAGATCGAAGAGCCAAGTCGAGTCAAAGAAGCCGTGAGGGTAAACAAGAGGATGAACTGAAACGAGAACCGAGCCGTGAAGAACGAGGTAGACGTGAACGTCGAGAAGAACATAAACGTGGAGAAGAGAGGCCTCGAAGTGCAAGGATTCTGTTTGGTAAGTTGCTTTGCTGATTTTAGTCATTCAACGTGACCATATCTTCCAACACATTATAGAGGAAGAGGTCAGCAAGACTGTACGAGCAAAGGAACAACAAGGTCGAGTCAAAGATGTCAAATCTCCCACACAACAAGGCCCACAGCATGCGGTCTCCCCAAAGATCCAGGCGCTCATTCAAAAAATAGACCAAAGGCAATAGAGTAGAGGAGAAGACGGTGTCTTATTTAAAGGATACAGTTATTCTATAGATATGTAAACAGCACGATGCAATAATTACAACACTTCTGATACGGCGCAAGCAAATAAAATATATGGTAGTCATCTTTCCCTAATTCCCTGATTGACTATGCGATTCTATCCAGCTGGCAGCATACTATTTCCTATCTATCCCGAATCTTCCATTATTATACTCATTAATCACAAGATCCATCAGCCGGCCCTTCACTCCACCTCTCCAACACACGCCTACAATCAAACTGCTCCTTCCCCAACACTTCATTAACCTTATTATGCACCACACACAACCAATTACTCAGTCCCACCCTTCCACTAACATCAGGCGGCCGCACCTCCATCTCCTTTCTCAAATGCTGTGCACAATGATCGCACGGATACAGATGCGAAAACGAGTTTAGGAATGATATTGTTCTGCCACGGTGTTCCTGGGACGGCGAGTCGGGATAGTAGGCTGCCATCGTGTGCAGGAAGGTCCATGTCGCGCGTCCGAGAGCGGGACCGTCTGGTGGACATGGGAGTTTGTTTGATGTTTTTGATGCTGGTTTGGGAGAGGATGATAATGTACCGAAGCCAGAGCTTTTGAGGGTCTGGAAGTCGTGCAGACTTGTTGTGGTAGTCGTGCAGACTCGGCAGGGCTTTTCGGGGGTGTCCATTTTGTTGCTGTATGTATCAGTTGGGTGTGATTACAAAAGTAGTACTTAGCTGAGTTTGGTTGTTTCGTGTCAAAAGTGCGAAGGGACGTGTCAAAATGCAAAATATGTATTTCATATTTCATTATCTAATTATTCCAAATCTATGAGGATACTTCACCGGACGTACACTTTCGTGTCATTGCTGTTTGCCCTTCACGCTTTTTTCGAATCAGCAGCTCCTATAAGCGCATCGTCTATAACCGTGCGTCCAGACACAGTCTCTCGTAGTGTATACAGCTGTCCAATCTGCTGATCACTAGTCCCGTAAAAAAATTCAATAACGTGTGGTTTTTTGACGAAAAAGACATGGACGAATAAACACACCTCATGTTATCTAGCAATCCTTTATCTAGATTTTTGACGGGTTGCGCGTTTGTGGCTGCTATGCCGGCGTGTATGGATGGGAGATCTCGAGCGAGGTTGTCGCGATACTGTTTCCACTGTGTGATGGGGTGGTTGATCATTGAGTAATGAAGACGTGAAGACGTGAAGGAAGGGAGGAGCTGTTACCTCGAGTATGAATTTGTCTACGTATTCAGGTGCGGCGTCGCGATGCCGCCTGAATTCATCACGAACCTAAAAGTTTGTCAAAATATGTTAATGTTGGCAGTTTTCGAGTGATTGCGACTGAGAATACTACAAAAGCGAGGGAACAATTCAACAATTTACGTAAAAGCCAAAGAGATCTATCCTTTTTTATGGGGAAAACTTACATAGCTGTTTCCGAGAAACCGCATTCCTGGAGGAAGTGTTCTATGCAGCCTGCGAATCTCACGATACAGATGCAAGACGGGTTGTGAGGACATTTGGAGAATGGGACGGTGGAGGATGGTGCTGGTTGTGTGGGGCGATCGGTATGATGGTATGTGGTGAATTGCTTGAGGAGTGATTTTTGGTGTTGAAGTGGTGAAGACTGGAGGCTGCCGAAACAATGTAAATTACGCGAGAGCTAGAACGTGAGGAATGGAACCTCTATTTGTATTTTCTAAAAGTGTTGAAGAACTACATGATTGTCGACGTGTTTGTCACGGAATTGCATCTAAGCAAGTGATGATATGATTTGTGTACATGGGTTTCTGCTACATCAATGAACTTCCATAATGGCAACATATAAAGTATTCAAAAGCTTTCAGCCATAGCTCTTGCCAATCAACGAAAATCAAAACACTAGCAAAGTCAAAATGAATGTGCCAAACAGCACCGTGGAGGCTTTCATTCTACTGTATGCACCACTTGAAGAGCATGTAGAAGGATATGTGCATGCTTGAGTGTTTGGAGAGACGTAGATTGTGCTCATCATGCCGGTGTCTGTGGACGAGACGAGATTGTGAGTTCAAGTTGCCAGGCAACGTGTTTGACGAATAAAGTACCTTCATGAGCTAAGAAATGCTATTGAAGAAACGAGAGTGCATTAGAAAGTGGAAGGATTTGATCTGTAATGCTCGAAAACTACATACGCAATGCACAACGATTTCACCAGTATATCGAGTCATCGTGTACCGAACCGTTGTCTTTCCAGGAAGTGCAGGCACTGTATCCCTCCAGTCACCGAGCTGGCCATAGTATTTGACGTATGGATTGTTTGCGGCATTGTAGGATTGCGTTGAAGCGTCGTAAAAGGATACAATCTGGAGATGAGTGACGTGCATGTCTAGAGAGATGGCGTTAGAGTAGTCTAAAAGGTGGTTAAGGGACGGGTTACAACTTACGGATGGGATGAGCACTACCACCACGACCCCAGATGTCAAGTTCTATTTGTGATGATGGTGAATGAGATGCAAATCTACCCAAACATTTCGCCTCAATATCATACCTTCAACAGTCCCCAGCTTTGAGGTATGCCGATACTGTCCCGACGTTCCCTGCTCGCCCGGAAACGCCACATACTGGCAATACGTTTGGTCGATAGTCGTCTCCTCAGTCGCTCTCCCAAACGATCCAAGCGTGCAATTAGATCCAATTCCCAACCACGCATAGTTCCCAGCTCCCGTCTGATCAATACCCAACGTCCATTTACTTGCGGCGGTCGTGCTTTGGAGGTCAGACATGTGGCTTGGTCTTGGGATTGTAGAGAATGAGATTGTGGTGAGGGTGCTGGTTGTGGTTGTTCCTGTGACTGTTAGAGTGGCGAGGTTTTGGTAGAAGCGGGTTTCGTTTGCGGTAACGTCTGGGCGGAGGACTAGGTCGGGGTATGATTGGAGGTAGTATGTGCCTGTTCGTGTGATGGGGTGTGTGAGATGGTGTTCATATTATCTACAGAAATTTGGGTTTTTTTTTCCTTTACCTCCTACTCGGCATGTAATGATAACCGACGTCCGTCCAGCAGGTGGTAACACAACGTAACTGACGCTCCTCATACTTGACAAATAAATCGAATCAATGGCAATCTGCGACATATCACAATGCGTCGTAACACTACTAGCGCCAATCGACTCTCGAATGTCAAACTCAATGTAATGATCACCAACAGCATTAACAAGATCCACAATAAATTGTTCTCCAGTGGTAGCCGAGAACGTAGGCTGGAACTGACCGTTAACCATATAAATGTCTTGAACAGAAGAATTCACATAGGTTGCGCCGACTGGCAATGTCGACCCAGCTGATGTGGTGAGATCGACGTACGTCTTGACTTTGAATGGGTCTGTGGAAGGGTTTATGGAACTCATGGACAGGTGCTGAAGTACCATGAGAATCCGTCTGTATGTTGCAAGAGTGTTTAATGCAGCTGAGGAGGTATCGGCTGCGTCGACATAGATTGCGCCAATGAGGCCGCCCATGACTTGTAGGGCGCTGCTGCCGTGGTAGTGTGAATGATACCTGAAAAACAATAGTCAGGCATTTGTTCATTCGTGGCGAATAGTAAGCAACTGTTATAAAAAGATGGCTCACCAGAAGCAGCCCGTTGGATGATCGGACGGAATGACATAAGTGTAGGTGTGGGTTCCACCGGGAGCGACAGTGATGAAAACATTGTCAACACTTGGGTCGATTTGCATTCCATGTGTATGCAAGTTCGTGGTATTAGGAGACCGGAGCGTGTTCATAATGCCAGCATCAGTATTGCTGCCGAGATTGTTCACCAACGTAACTGTTTAAAAAAAAGATTACTATTGAATTGTGAATTGATAAATACTTCAATAACGAAACTACGGCTCACCCGTTACTGTGTCTCCAGGCTTTACATGCCATGTCGGTCCAGGCACAGACCCAACACCATTATAGTAATAAGCTCGAGTGTTGAAGCTAATATACCCATTAAAGGCATACGAGTCCACTGTTAGAGTAAATGACAAGGAGCCACTTGAGCTGGTGATTGTGGTTGGTTGTGCTAGCGTGGGTCCTGCGTAAAGAAGAGATCCTGCGCCTATGAATTGGTTTCATAGTGTGAGATTATGAGTAATATAAGAGCTGGTGCAAGCACCTGGAGCTGCATGAAACTGTTTGCGGCAGTTGTTGTTGAAAAACGAGCAAGCCTGTTCCTACCCATCCAAGATCCATCATCTAAAGATGGAGAAACAATGATTTCAATTCGATAATTCAACGATAAACGCAAAAAGAGTCTTACAAACAGCTTGTGTGAGTGAGGCAAAGACCAGCAGTGATGTCGTTACAATTGCCGTGAATTGCCTCAT
The DNA here is from genome assembly GCF_006535985.1 of Synchytrium microbalum. NCBI lineage: Eukaryota > Fungi > Chytridiomycota > Chytridiomycetes > Synchytriales > Synchytriaceae > Synchytrium > Synchytrium microbalum. The sequence goes on along the minus strand of NW_022158393.1, from coordinate 26,377 downwards.
GATGAGACGGTGAAGAGGCTAAGCTAGAGGAGTGAATTAGGTTGCTAGATTGATTTGTGTTGGATCGCCACGATGTGACAAATACCCAATAAATCTTGTGTGCAGGACCCAGCAGAAAAAACTCTCCGACTAGCGATTTCAAATTTTCACGACGATTCGCATAAGGGGCTGTGCACGACAATTTCTAGATACCCAGATTTTCATATCAGGGTTCCAACTATCCTCTCGATCCATCTGTTGCTGGCTGTATAATGCTTTGGGCAAGCACGCCAAAACGAATTTGCAACGTCGGCGAGTAGGAGTGATGAGTTAGTTTAATGATGAATGAAGACCAGATGCTTGCTACAATATATTTACAAATTATATCTCTATCATCTAATTGATCAGTGCTGGCCAGTATTTGCAGTTTGAGGGTGGGACCCATTTGCAACTTCTTGCTAGGTGGTCCAGCTACGACGATGACGACAAAAATGTCGTATCCGCAGTATTCGGGCCATTCACGACAACGAGTGATGGGTTATGGATGCAGTTTGTTTGTCAACATGAGGTTTGTTTCCAGCTTTCGTAATTCAGCACGTCCCTGAGACAAGAGCATGCGTATCTTCATCTGGCAATGCAATGCAATGTAAGGTATGAGTAACTATGCAAGGTGAAATACCATGTAAAATTGTACCTCATCTGATTCGTTGATGTGTCGTTTGAAATCTTGACGAATCCAGTCCGATGCAAACGCTCTGTCGTCTGGTTCCATGACTATGTTGAGGATGGGTATAAGTGATGTATATGATGTGATGAATATAAAAATGGTACCTTTTACAGTTCGTAGGAGACATTTAAAGAGAGTGAGCACTTCGGTTCGAAGAGCAAACTAGATGGAATTGTAGTGATCAGCAACAGGGAGAGATTAAGTAGAAATAAAACCGATGATAGCACCTGTTTTAGAGTCAGTACGTTTTTGCCGGCCAGTCTGCTTCTCATTGTTATCCTCGGTCTTGATGTTGGTAATACAGTGTTGAAATCGATTCAGCCCCAGAAGTAAATTCACTAGGCACGAACAAGGAGTAGCACCGAGAGAGATTACACGCATCTCATCCTACTGGAATGGCCTCGCTCCGTCAGGTAAGTATCCAGCTTCCATTTCATTTCAATTCGTTGGCCCACTTTGCACAATCTAATATACAAACACCACCACTTACATGTCAGGACGATAACTTTGCTGCCAGTCCATATATCGCAGCCAACGAGCCCTACAATGCTGCTGTCGCAGAGGACTATGACGATCGCCCACCACGAACCACCACAAATCAGAATCAACATTCGCCAAACTATGATATCGCGGCTGGACGACGACCTATAACCAAATATACAACTCAGCCTTCTTCCACCGTATCTCCTAGCATCGACCGCACAGTATCCCTGGCAGGCAGTGGTACCACCACAAGCTCACGTAGTAGCCTCACGAGGACTACTACCAACAGTACTACCGGTGCTGCTGCTTCCTCCGTCATACCGCCACGAACATCTGCTTCCATGGGCGGTGCTGCTAACCCCTCTCAAGAAAAGTGGCAAGCAGTTACTGAAGAAAACCTAGACACGGAAAAGACCTACACTGTGAAAACCGCCTTTTCCAAAACCAGCGACGATGAAGTAAACCTCAAGGTAGCTGATAAAGTAACTATATCAATATCAATGGGCGGGAACATGGTCTGGGGAACAAATCAAGTAACTGGTGCTGAAGGGCTGTTTCCCGTGTCTTGTCTTGTCTATATACCAGAGAGACCGCTCCCTGCCAAATTCCCTATATTCGAATCTCCCACTAGGTCATTGCCAACCTCAACCATCTCATCGTTTACGAATCAGTCACCCATAGCACCAACTGCCCCAATAATACAGCCTAGTAGTAATAGTTATAGTAGCAATAGTTATAGCCGACCTGCTTCTGTTAATTATACTAATAGTCGCAGCGGTAGTAGCAGTAATAGTCCTACTACTCCCACCGGTGCCAGTAACGGTAACGCTTCAACTTCAACTCCCCAGAGCAACGAATTCAAAGCTGGCCGTTATGTTGCCATACGGAGCTACAACCCACCACCAGGCAACGATCTAGAAGTACCATTAACGATTGGCGACGAGGTAGAAATATCCGAAGTATTCGACGAAGAACTCGCTATAGGCCTCCATCTCAGAATGCAAATGCAGGGCTGCTTTAAACGGTCATGTCTCAAACGGCTAGATGCTCAAATACCGATAAACCCAATACCAATCAAGGTATCATCGCATAGACCAACTCTGGCTCAAATCGTGCAGTCGGCCGTGGAAATGGGTACTGTACAGGACTTTGATGTGAATGCGTTTTCGAATACGACGACTGTGCCTACTCGAGTGCAGTCGGCTCGTCGGGAAGCGGTGCCTACACTGACGGATGTCATTATTCCTGATGTGGCAAGGACGTATGAGCAGTGGCGGGCTGCTATGGAGGCTCAGAAGGGAAATGGGGGAGGGAATCTGAACGATATGGTATGGAACCATTACGATTTCCATTATGCAGATTTATTGCATTGTTTTTTGTCCTTCCTCACCAACTCACACCTCCGAACCAGAACTACCTCAACCTCCTCGAAGGTATGACGCAAAACATGGCCCACCGCAACCAAGGCAATCGCGAAGAACAGGAAGCCGAACTCCGCAGAATGATCAATCCACCAATGAGAACTGCATCCGCTATGGTCCCTAAACGGCAATTATCCGCTAGTCTCGCAAACCATCCCTTCCCACAAGCGCACATCCCGCCACGGACATTCCCTGTGACTGCATCTGGATCCATTCCGCAACCTCATGGCCTTATAATCAGTGACGATGAAGCTGTCGACCGTGTCATATTGCAGAGTCGACAGGAGCAGCAAAAGGAGCAGGAGAAGGCTGTTATGATTGTTAATGAGCTGATTGAGACGGAGAAGAATTATCGGGATGGGCTTAAAGTGCTTAATGATGTACGTTGCGGGTTTCTTCAATCGTCGTTTTTGTTATGCTCGTTTTTTATTTTTGTGTCTTTTGACTTTTTTCTTGATCCGAACCTCTACTAGCGAATCGTTGGAACAATGATAGCAGTCGCAGGCACTCAAAATGAAATCCTGAGTCGAGAAGAACTGGATCGATACTTTCGTAATGTGCCAGATCTCTTACAACTAACTACTGAAATCTGTGAGAAACTGGATGCTGCACGAGAAACGCATCCTGAAGATCCAGTCTCTGTTGCGAACGTGTTTCTGCAATATGTATGTGTGCATGACTTGTGTTGGAGTGAAAAAACTGGGTATTTTGACTCATTGGAGCATTTTTTTTGCTTTCTTAGACTCCTGAAATGTCAGCCCTGTATCCACTATACGCCAAGAGCTTTGCTATGATTAGGAATCTGTTCGATGAACTGAGGGTGCGAGGTGGTGCTCGAGGAGAGCTGTTTAGAGAGTTCTTGGCTGCGTATGAAAACCAAAAGATATGGCAACGGCAAGATTTCTTGCATTTTATTGTGCTGCCTATTCGGCGTATTCCATCCATGTGGTTGATATTTGAACGTAAGTGGTAGCGCTTTGGAGGACATGGAAAGAACATTTCTCGTATCCACCAGACAATATGTCGGTTGTTTTTTTTGCAACCTCGATCGTATTGATATTTGAAACCAAAAATTCAAACTTTTAGGTTTGGTTGGTAAATGTGATCCTCATCATCCCTCATATCGTTGGTGCGCCATCTTTCAAATCAAAAGCACGAGATCTGAAATGTTGAACTAAACGTCACTATTCTTATAGTATACCTGCTACCGAAGACTACCTGTACGAACTTGGAGCAGTACTAAACAAAGTACAAAAGGACGAAGCAGCTGCTTTAGCTATGGCGACTATGGCCAAGCAAGTTGATAACTTGCCTGTAAGTTGACGTAAACTAAGCAATCCAGCTCCTATTCTCAATTTCCATTCACCCCTAGTCACAAGCCTCTGACTCAACAATACATCGATTTGTATCCACGTACGACGCACTGGATACAACAGCCAAACGCGCACCCAAGAACCTAAGATTGTTCCTCCTCTCCGATGCTCTCATAGTATGCAGTGTTAATCCACTTAGACGTGGCAAGGAGCACGACATCGAGAAAAAGTATACGTTTCTGTATTCGCTGGATGTGAAGAAGATAATGCTTGATGAGTCTGTTGATGGTGAGTGTTGGTGTGAAGAAAAAGTAGCGCCGTTTGTCTTCATATCAAGCAACTTTTTTCTCATTTGTTGTATCCCCTTTTTTTCCACAGAACAAGACATAGTACGACTCGTCCCAACCGTCCCGCCCACAGCATCCTCTACCCGCACATCAGGTGCAGCATCGCGGTGGTCGGCATCATCAACATCTGTTGCTCCACCCAATCCAGACGGCTCGCTGTCGCTCGTATCGCTGTCAGAAGCGCTTACTCTTAAAGTGTTGGTTAATATGCAGCAGCCGGGTGCGCCACGGGACTTTGCGAAGGATTTGCAGGAGTTGTGGAGTGGTGCTACGTCGTCGGGGCCTAATATGTTGTATTGATTGCATGTTGTTGTGTTGCTGGTATAATTGTGGTTACAATGCTGCTTTTGTTTAAATATATGCATGTGTCTAGTAGATCAAACTCTCGTCTCACAACGTGACTGCTCCAGGCAGATTGTGCATCGTCCTATACTACACTATCTGCACGGTAAATAAACGGCAAGCTGCCAGAAACAATTTTTAAGTCCTGTTGAGCTTTACGTTCCAAATTGCGAAGATTGGATGGTTTAACCAAGGCTGGGTTATTATCGGAAACGTGGGAGGTCCCATAGTTTCGAAGGTTGGAGGGTGCAAAAGTGCGCGATGTGTCAAATACACAATTTCGACGTGATACAGTTGACTTAATCTAACAAAATGAAACAAAATATATATTTCAAGGCATGTCAACACGTACTTTCACTTTAAATTGGCATCTGAAATGCTGTTATAGCCGAGGGATTCAAACAACAGACTTTCTTTTGAAAAATTCCAAAGACTCCTGGCGAAAAAACGACCATAAACCAAGGACAGAGGAGGTGCAATGTGAGTTGTTGTGTAGTGTGTTGTTAAAAGTGCAAAAGTGTTTCCTCAACTCCCGAAGTGGGAGAATCGGGCTTTTATTGGAGTGACACCCTTTTTGAAAGTTGCTTGGTTAACCGACATCACAACTTGGCCGAAATTAATCTCTATCCGGAATCGCAGTTAGCCGAACATCATGGATACCCAAACAAAAGTACTTGAAGATGCTAAACGACTCCATGATAAGACTTATCGCATGACGCCTCATTGACTTGACCACCTGGAAGGGGGTTTTGAAACCAGGAGACCATATCCTGGCACAGACCTCCCAATTCAAACCCTACTTTCATCATGGAATATATATAGGCATTGGCGACCGCAAAGGCCGTGTCATCCACTTCCGTCCAAACAAACTACAGTGTCCTCCACACGAAGCAACCGTTGGTATCATTGCAGAAGTCGATTTGGACACCTTTATGGATGGAGAGGGAATCGTTCTAGTGGTACAGCATGAGAATGATGATGTTGACGCTGAAGCAGTCCGTCGCAAAACAATTCTAGAAGATTGTCAACAGACGTTGGATCTACCAGAGAAAACAAGGGAACGAATTTATGCTGCCGATGGCGAACTCTTTGTGTTGGAAAACTGGGTAAACAGGTATGATACTATGGTGTCTTGTGTTTCCTACAGGTGTTTCACGTGCTTTTCTTTAGTGCAACTGATATGGCGAGGCAACAACAACCACGGTCCTCTATAAAGACATGGGCCATGTATGCAGCGATACCTGTAGCTGTCGTTGTGGGTGCAGTGGTAACACCGACTGTTGTGGTAGGGGGTGTTGCATTCATGGGGTTTGGTCCAGGGGGAGTGGCTGCTAATACACTTGCTTCAGCTGCAATGGCTACTTATGGAGGTAAGTCTGTTATGTGGTGGTGGTTGTATTCAAGCCTATTTATATTTTGAGAACATAGGTGCCGTTCCTGCCGGCTCCCTAGTAGCTATTGCCCAATCTATAGGAGCTGTTGGTCTTGGAACGGCCGCAACTGCCCTAACTGCAGCCGTTGGTGGTGCGGTATCCGGAATACTTGCAACAGTCGCAACCAACATGACGTAATCATATCGGCATAATTGATTTGTAGCTCAATATCTATTTGTGTGGGTGTGTCTCCCCTTCAAATAACAGTTTATATTTCAACCACGGAATACGACGCGAATCCAGTACCTGTCATCAGAAATACTTTCAAATATGGGAATTTGTTTTATCTTCGCAGGGATTAAACTCAATCCGTGCCGCATCATATGCCGTCTATCTCCCGCCATCATTTGGGGTTTGAACGTGACCTAATTGCTCCAAACGCCTTTTTGAACGAGTTTGCAACCTGCCATAGTATTATCACCCTAAACGATGGGTTTAATTGTCCAGGAAGATGCTATTCATATTAATTCTACTTGTTTGAACACGAACGCATCGAATCATATCGCAAGAAACGAGCGAGAGGTCTCCACCTCAGCTTTTCGAGGCCTCTTCAGCGAGCAGGACAACTTCAGCTATATCGAATTGGCCAACAAAAGACTACCAAGGGCTTACACGTCAACAAGCGGTTTAGGATTTGACTTTGGTTCAACATTCGACTATTAACATTGTTCGCAACCAATTGAGGAACATCGTCATGATCGTCCTCCTCTTTAACATCTAAATTAGAATCCGAGTATGTCTGAAATGGGTTGGCACGGCCATTAGAGCATACGGCTGTCCCTTTTCTTAGCGCCTTCAACGTCATCATCGTCGCTGGAGTTTTAAGCCACACTAACCCTCTCCATTGCAGTATGTTTGGCAGATTTCACGATACGACACGTTAAAGGTGCTAAACAATAATAATGCAGTGGGTGTCAGCAGTTGCACAATTTCTGAATTCTGAATTAAAACTCTCACTTGACTATGGAAAAGGATGACCAAACCAAACCCGGCCAGATAATAAATAGATCCACGAATCTGTGGTAGTTGTACAATTTAGTAAGCTTGGGGAGGGACAAGCTATCCCTCCAACGATCTTGCTAACTACGTACCTCGATCCATCTCGAGCTTGACACTCTGCCTGCTCAACACAATCTCAATAATCTCATATCTCTGCTGCCTCTCCTCCATCTGCTTGACCTCTCCGCGAAACAAATCCCATGCCTCTTCCAATACAGGTCGTTTCTTACTTTGCGGCTATTGCCATATTCTTCTGGTTTATTTATCAAATCTCTTGCGATATGTGTCAATACCAGCACACGCAATCCAGCACGAGCTCTCACGATCCGCTAGTAGCTGCTGCGATAAAACAAACACTGCAGATAGATATCTGTACAGATACGAGAACGCTTTCCTCCCAGGATTCATCAACAAGACCACAGCTTTAATTAGGTGTGCAAAAGAAACTGTTCAGTGGTGCACTAGCAAACAATACGACACGTTCAAAACCATACCGGCAGATTCAGCAGACGCCTCCTTTCCGAAAAGATTCTCAAATACAAGATCGTCATAAACGGCTTGTTCATCTAGCAGGTTTATGATTAGCATTGAGGGCTCGAGCGTTGAGTCAATATCTTGTACAAAGCTAGGCAAGTTCGAGGAGCAAAAGAGTAGCTGGCATCCAGAGAATACAAAGAGTTGAGCTACATATTGAATGAAGGCTGTGAGGAAGGATGCTACATCGCTGACAGCTTTGATAACTTTTACAGGCGATGCAGGTGGGTTTGATGTCAATGGAGGATGGTTTTCAGCTTGCTGCGTGCTTGATTTAGCTGATGCTGGCAAGATGTTGGCTGGTGGTGGAGACGGCGGCGAGCTCGTTGGCTTGGAAGTCTGTGTGGAATCCGTCGAAACATCGATGGTTCAAAGTGACGAAGAGGGCTGAAGACGGTGCAAGTTCAAGTAGGTAGTAACTGTTCGACAGGAACAGAAAGTACACATTATCGTAAGGTCGATATCTTGTTTTATGAGATATGAAAATATCAGCTACATCCAATATAAACCCTTCCACATCGCATCAAAGATCAGTAGTCTTCTTCTTAATGAATGGGATTTTGGACTTTGTGAGTGCAAACACAGACAAGAGATTCTGATTGTCAGACTCCCAAGATACCAACTCCGATGGCGATAGAGCTTTAGTGACAGCCAACAATCGTGTTTCGAAGATAGTTGTTCCTTGACCATTATCTGCAATTGATACAATCACTAGATTATGGTTGCGTGTAATGAAAAGCTCCAGTGAGAGCAAAAAGTAAGAGTCCATCCATTCTAGATACATGGTGGATTGTAGCATCGTCTCGCAATAAGGATGGGTTGATGACACGATTGGCCAGTGCAATAAGAATGACTTTATGATGGCAGATGTGTAGAGCTAGTGCCCGATAGTTGAGTGGAAGCAAAGTGTGGCGGTTCATTACGTGATCCTTCAAAGCGATTACTTCGATTCGCCAGTCCAAGTCATCAGATTGCATTGTATAAAAGTAGCTGTGCGACCAAGCAATATCAAAGAGTTTCCAGGATTTGTTTAGAGTGTATGTTGAAAGATCTAACCAGAGAAGAAAACTCCAGCAATATGCTAAACGAAATGACAAAAGTGAAGAACATAACTGACCAACCAAAGTATTAATATCGAGCACTCTGACACACCAAACGCCAGTTTCACCTCTGGCTGACAAGGCGATTCGAGAACTACCGATCGATACCATACGATTGACACCTCGCAAGTCGATTTGTGAGCTTGTGTCAGGATGTAGTTTCACTACTTCTACGGAAGCAGGATATATCGCAAAAAGCAGACTGTTCTCGTGCTCAGAAACGTGTGAGATTGTTTCCTATCATGAACATGGAAATTGTTTATTGTCAAATCATTCAGGCAACAGCAAAACCAACAGTACCTTGAGTCCACTGACACCAACATGAAACCACTCTGAACACTCTTAGGACAACAATATGATTTCAGGTCCAACACCATAGTGTGAAGGCCTTCAAGTGTGATCAAAGACCAGAGATAAGGACGTAGCTTTGCTGTCTACGTGTATTCATCGGGGAATATCACGGAATGGTTGAGAAAATCAAATCTAAACATTCAGATCCTCCCAAATCAAATGTTAGGCCGAATTAGAAACTCAAACTTAAGCTACAAATTACTTGACAAGAAATAGAAGGCGGTCGTTATACCAGACAGCGTTTAGACGAATATCGATATTGTGGCTGTAGTGATGTCTGATGGGACTTCAAATACACCTGTAGTGATGAAGTCGTGGTCACTTTGGTTGGGAGCCAATCAAAGTTGACAATCACGCAGCCAAACATACCACCAAATGACACAGACCAATATAATATGGATCGGATGAGGATTCGAGGAGCATCCGAGACCCAATATGCAACAAACCGTGTAAGACCATACATACCAACACTGCAGCAATACTAAGTATAACCAGACCCATATGCCTACTAATTAAGCCAGAGGTCAACAATCCAAGCTTTGTTTAAAGGTGAGAGCTTACTTTGCATCGGATTGAGACAGAACTGGAGTGACAGAGTCGAAGGCAGTCACTACTGGAAGGGAGCAATTTGAATTTAAGAGAGCTTTTCTCATCGGCTCCTCCTGCTGGATCCACATTACTAGGAAAAAACGGAGTGAAGTGGACTGCGTTACCATAAAATCAAGTCTAACGCCCAGCTTGCACGTCGATCCTGCTTAGCTTAGCTACTCAGCAACGTATGTATGATCTCAACCCCAGTAAAATGCTTGGTTAAGCGTGAGAAACAGGGCGAGAGTGAAACCGCGGGAGTTCGTAACCCGGACTCATTTTTGACTTTTCTGCCGGTTTTTTAAAAAAGATTGCTTTTCTTTTATGTTCGCAGGGTTTAAAACTCATTCCGTGCCGCCGTTGCATCATATTTCGTCTATCTGCCGCCATCATTTGTTTGTTGAACGTGAAGTATAGCCCCAGACGCCTTGTTGAACGAGTTTAACAACCTGCCATAGTATTATCACCCTAAACGATGGTTGTCATTGTCCAGGAAGGTGCTATTTATATTAACTACACCTGTACACAAGCGGAACGAATCATAAGGCAAGAAACGAACGGGAGATATACACCACTGCTTTTCGAGGCGTCTTCGGCGGGCGCGCAGGGCAAACTTCAGCTGTATCGACTTGGCCAACAAAAGACCAGGACTAACTTAATTAACATCGGTGCGTCATTTCTCAAATGGAAACAACTTGCACCAAAGGCTTAACACGTCAAGAAGCGGTTTAGAATTTGAACTTAGTTCAGCATCATTGAGCGTCTCACAAGCAGCATTTTTCTCAACCCATTGAGGAACATCATCATGATCTTCCTCTCCGTCATCATCTAGATTAGAATCCGAATTTGTTTGAAAAGGGTCCGCACGGCCATTAAACCATAATCCTCCTCTTTTACTCCTCTAGCGCTTTCTCGTCATCACCGTGGCTGGAGCTTTGCTCTGGTTCATACTGAGAGTTGCTCGTGGTCTTTCAACGTATCAAGACGCCAATGAACACAAATAGATAGGAAGGATGTTGAGCGACCCTTCCAGTACTAACCCTCTCCATTGCCGTATTTTTGGAAGATTTCACGATACAACACATTAAAGGTGCTAAATAGTAATGCAGCTGTGTGAGCAGCTGCACAATTTCTGTACTCTGAATTCAAACCCTTACTTGACAATGAGAAAGATGACCAAACCATAACTGAGCCAGATAATAAGTAGCTCCACAAATCTGTGGTACTTGTACAATTTAGTAAGCTGGGGGAGGGAAGAAGCAATCTCTCCAACGATCTTGCTACATACGTACTTCGATCCATCTTGAGCTAACATATTGGCCTATTCAACACTAAATCTATTCAATGTTCTGTTGGAGCAGCGAGTATCCAAAATAGATGGCAGCCATTGTACCAGGCAACCAGTGGCAAGACGAGTGTCAATATTGTACCAGCTGTTATATCTCACAAAACATGAATTCTCATCATGTACGTCTAACGTAACAACCGTCCAGTATCGTAACGAGACAATTAGTCCAGCAACACTTTTCCAGCTCCTCAGGGCCATAAATCCTTCTCTACCTGAGCCCTGGAATTGATTTTTGTTCCATAGGTGAACTCCTTTTGGTTTCGAGCATAGTGGATATCGACAAAACTGGCATGTCTCGCGCCTCTACTACAAACGTCCATGTCTGTGGCGAGAGGTATAATCCCTACACTTTGATGTTTAGAGTCGTGTAAAATGGTTGATCAAACAAAGGATTCGATACATTGCAACGTTCAGCTTGAATGACTGGTTCGATACTGCCACAGATGGTTTCGAGATCTTCCTCCAAGTCAAGGATAAAAGCAATCCAGCCTCTCGGCGTCTCTGCTGATCGACTCCTTTGACTAAAGCTTGCGGAATCGATGAATGCCCTGGCTTGCTGGCAGTAAATGTGATTTAAACTCAGAACTGGCTGCCGTCTGTTTCCTCTATGATGTCTGATAATGACGAATCTGCGAATGTTCTTATGTGCAAGATTTATAGAGGCAATTGAAACAAGATGCAGCAACCTGGAGCGTCACGAGGCTTTGCAAAAGGATTTACAACAGGGATGGTTGAGTGGTAACAAATCATCAGGTCCCAACAGTTGTATCAATGGATTTTGTTGTGTAGGGGGATGCAAAAATGTTATCTTGGTGGTCATAATTGTTTTTACAGGGTGATGCTTCGCAATATTCATGTGCCTAGTAGATCAGACCCTCGTGTCACAAAGTGACTGCCCCGGTTGCATCGGTCTTCCCAAACAAGTCAGCAAGTGCCTTGATTTTCAGGTCATCCATATTCAAGACGCTTCCAATAGAGTTCCAGCAATCTGCAAGGTCGTTTGCTAGTGATGAACGACTACTGGCCAACCTGAGAGAAATTTGTTAAAAGTGGGTACAAAAACATCCAAGAAGCACCAAAAAACGGTTCAGATATATACACTTACGCCTTGAGAAGCACTGCACACAACACGATTTCCTCTGGTAGCTTCCAAACTGCATCATCCACGGACAGGTAAAGCGTCTCGACTAGAAATGCAAGGTCTTCAGCGACATCTGTGCTGATCTTATACGACTTTCGGAAGGCGATAAATCTATGGAGATACATAATCGAGAGATGTGAGTACCACTTTTCTCAAACAATAATTCATGCCAGCAAGCATTTTTTTTACCTCTCATGCATCCTCTCCGCCAGAATCTGCCGTCTAGTCTCCAACTCAACCGTCCCTTTAACCGGCCTACACAACACGCGGTCACCACTTCGTATATACATTTTAGACTGCTGCGTAATCATTCGCGACAGCGCAGTCCATAGTTTCGTGAATGGTGACATTGGGATTGGCTTTTTGGATGGTGTTGGAAGAAGGCGTGCGTTCATGGCTAGTAGGGCTCGGTTTGCTATTATGGTATCGTTGGTTTGAGTGGTTGGGTTTGTGGGTTGTGGTGATGGTGTTTGGCTGGGTGGTATAGTGGGAGCTTGTTTTATTCGTGCGTTTGGTCGTAGCAGCTTCAGTCCTTCTACAATATCGTGGCCTTGGTCGTTTATGGGAGGCTCAATGGGTGTGCTGATGGTCTTGTTTTGTTTCTCGACGATGACTAGATCTGAGCCAATAGATACGGCCTGCATCAGATTCGAAATGGTGTCGGTGGAGACTGGTGCTTGTTGTACAGGTTCGGTGGTATTATGAGATGTAAGATCGCTAAGGTGATAAAACATCAATTGGTATGAGAAAAAAGGGGATTTGTATTTATATTATGGAGACTCACCGGGCAAGAGTCTCAGGCCACGGAACAGATATCGGCTTCATGCTAATGAGCAATAAAGAGAGTTTCAGCCGACTGGATGTGAAGCCTCAACACATCACACCAAATACCTTCCAAAATCCCTCATCCAGACCGGATCACTAGACAACTGTCCAGCGACATAGCGAGACAATTCCAGACAATTAGTCGAACAGTACTGTTCCAGCTCTTCAGCATCATAAATCCGTCCATTCTTGAGCCCTGGAATCAATTTCTGTCTTACAGGCGACCTCCTTTTCGGCTTCGAGCATGGTGGGTATCCACATATTGACAAGGCTCGCTCTTCTACTATGGAGTTCCAGGTTTGGGGCGAGAGGTATAATCCCTGAATTTTTGATGTTTGACGTTGTGTTAAATGTTTGATCAGAACACGGAATTGGATATATGAAATAGGGTAACGTACAGCTTCAATGACTCGTTCTATGCTGATATCGCTTTGTTCTGAGAGCTCTTCTTCCAGTTCTCGGATGAAAGCAATCCAATGTCGTTGCTGATCAACACCGTTGGCCAAAGCTTGCGGAATCGAGGCAAGCCCTTGCTTGCTGACAGTAGAATCCGATTTAAACTTGGACGTGGCTGGCATGTTTTGCCTCTGCAACCCTGAGTGCCGTCCCTCTTCCCTACAAGGCCTGATGTTGACTTGATGCTGAGAACGTGGGAACAAGAGCTACGTTGTCACGTGCTCAAGTATACGACAACCAGGTACGACAAGTATCGTTTTGAATTGATTCAATTATTAATATGTGCTGATAATTAAGCTACAGTTGTGCTAATATTCTTTACATGTTGCTATACATTTGAGCCTTGAAACCCTTTGGCAGTAATGGAGACTTAGAAGCACCATACGGATTTGATTCGCACAAGAGCAGCTAATGGCGTACAGATTTGATTCAAGCTAGAGCAGCTAATGGCGAAATCCCCATATTTCCAGTTCGACTATCTCGAATTCAAGAGTTGACGACAATGGCTCATTGTCAAAAGTCTCACAGCGTGCCGAGTGACCATGATACTAAAGAGACACGTTAGAATGCGGCAATAACAATGAGATGCTCTAAATTCTTACCAGTTCAGCATCAAACCAGATTCCATTTTCACCATTGCTTGCTCCAATCGTTACAAAATTCTGATCCGAGAAGATGATATAGTCGTTTCTACCCGTGGCTGGGAATGCCTTTGCTTCGTTTTGCGATGTCTGCTTCCACAGAAAACTATCATTTAGATCGTGTGAGTTGAGGAAAGTACATGTCACAATGGTTATGAAACTGACCTTCCAATACTTGTTCCGTAGAAGCCAGGCAAACACACGAGTGGCTCATTCAACACGGCGCCGAATACATTGTTTTGAGTATCTCGGATGGCTAGCAGTATCGAACCACTCTCTGTACTCAGCGTTTCATATATTGTAGCTAAGCGTGCACCGTGGGTCGATAAACCATAAAGAAACTTCCATGAATGGCAGTCTCTCAAAAGTGGAGTCAAATGTGGTCGAAGCTAAAGCGTTGAAGTTCATTAGCTTAACAGGATGTGGTAGTTGACGCCAAGCAAATGCATACCTGAGAAGCTAGTTGTGGAGTGACAATGACACTCTCCGGGTCCGTCACTCCTATGAGCGATATAGGTCTATCGAACACATCAAAGACTGAGTGGCGTTCACTTTTCGGATGTAGCTCCTAATATCATATTAATATGGATCAGTGATTGTAATAAATGAGATTCGTTCCCACACAACGTCCATTACCTTGACACTTCTGCGATCTTCCTCCAGCGCAAGTATAACAGCTTCAGGTAGACTAGACCGCCTGAACGTACTGCTTTGCTTGACACTCGCAGCGTCATCCCAACCAGAATCATCGTCAGGTGAAGACGAGGAGAAAGATTCAGCACGGTCTCGTCCAGATGTGGTTGTCGTGTCAGCACTTGGTATTTGATCTTTAAATGTCGAATGCGTATTTCCTGACGGAGGAGAGAGAATCTCCCATACAAAGTCATAGAAGGTGCTCGGTATTCTAGATAATGTGCTGAATGCAGTTTCCGGCTTGGCTACATCCTCAACATCGTCTTCGACAATTACAAGTTCGGGGTCGGTGTGTTTGTCGTCTACTGGATCCATTCTCGCCACTACTATCCAGTCAGAGTCTGCTATGGTGAAGATATGTCTGCTTTATGGGTTGCTAGGCTTCCTTTCTCGAACCGAAAGCGGCATTTGCAAAGTGTTTTGATGGTTCAAGACGGGTCAACGATGGGAAACGATGGGAAACCCCAAATCATATCACGTGTCAAACGAGCATTACAAACCTGAGCACGTTCACCGCTCTTTCTAGAATAAAGTCAGTCGCGAGCGATTTTACATCGACAGCCACGCACGTGCTGCGTTTGGTTGTTTGATCGTTACTTTATTTTTGATTCATAATACTAATTGTCGCATCAAACATCATATTAAGTGCACCATTTAAGTCCTTTGTCGTTCAGCCAAAATGTCTGCTGCAGTCAATAATGCGTCAGCAGCTGAATTGATCAATGGAGCTTCTTGGCTAGCGTGTTGTGGAATTACAAGTTGCGGTGGCCTTCTAGGAGTATAGTCTTGGGATCCAGCATTTGCATCGGAGTGATATACGTAATTCGATCCGTAAGCTTTGCCGAGTGTTGTGTTGTCCAGCTGCAGGTTCTTACTTATACTGTTACTCGTACGGCCCAAACTAGTATTGCTGCTGGTATTCTGAGCATATGTTGGTTGCTGAGTAGGTCCAGCAAGAGTTGGCGTAGAAGGCAGATTCGTCGAGCCTGCGTTTGTCGGACTACCCCATGGCTGCTGCGTGAAGTAATACGACGGGAATTGATACGTCATGGGTGACATCCCAGACGGGAATGCTGAAGTGGTAGGCGACATTCCTTGCTCGAATCCAGGAACCCAGAATGTCGGTGAAACAATTGGTGCAGTTTCCAGTCTTGAGGTTGTAGACAACTTTAACGGTGAAGTTAGGGTTGGATTGTGACTTAGTTTTGCAGCTGCTTGCTTGACTGTCTTGTCCGGACTGGGAAGCATGGGAGTTGGGTGTGGTGTAGAAGTTTCTGGTGCTAGTGGTGGTGCTGACGAAGGTGATACTTGGTTGAGATCCTGTTCCAACGCTGCCAGACTAGAGGATGACTGAATATTATTGAACTGATGCTGATTTATTCCAGCAGTGGTATTGGTAACTTGAGTGTTGGATGTTGTTGTCTCTCCTTGTATATATTGATTGGACATTTGATGACGTGGCATTTGCAAACCAGGCAACATTTGCTGTATCGGAATAGTAGGTATCATTTGCTGTACTGGGATAATTGGCATTTGTTGCATAGGCATATTCGGCATTTGCTGTCCTGGCATCTGAGGTGTGAGATACGACATTCCGTTTGAAGCGTACATCATTGGATGCATCATCATCTGGCCAGTAGGTGATTGAGGATAGCGTAGGATTCCCATGGCGGTTGGCGATATAGGCCCGAACTGCGGATTCATGGCCATCGTTGGATTTATCATGAGTGGTGACAATCTGGCGTTGCCAAAGGCTTGATACTGACTCATTGACATAGGCGCTTGAATTATGGCTTTGGGATAGCGACTGACTGGAGTTTGATTGTTGCTGGTACTTCTACTTGAAGCAGACTTTTTCATTCCTGGATTTTCTGCTTGAAGGCGTTCTCGTTTGACTTTGCCTCTTCGATTTTGAAACCATATCTATATAGCACAATCTAGTCAGTAAACAGATATCTGCATTCGATGGACTGAAACCAAAATACCAAGAAGTAATCACATACCTGGATTTCACGATTCGACATTCCCAATTTCTTCGACAAGACCTCCCTAGTTTCAAAGCTGGGGCTATCTGTCTTTTCAAACACACTGACCAATTCAGCTAATTGTTCGGGCGATGTCTTTTTCCTAGCTGGTCTCTTCCTAGGAAGCATTCCCAATGAATTGATTACATCTTGGATATCCTGATGCGTGGGTGTAGTAGTATCAAATAACGATGCATTGGCACCATCGCTGTCAACATCGGCATCCAATTCACTGTTATGGGAGTAATCGGCAGGGATTTCTTGTTCTTCGTGACGATTCTGCCGCTTACGTGACGAGCTCACCCCATTTTGAGGTTTTGGCGCAATGGCTACTGGGGATGTAGACTTCATCACAATAGCTTTTCAAGTAATTCTGAAGTCCTATCAATTTTACTACCGACAAATCTGCGTCGGGTGTCTTTGAAGAAGGTTGGCAAACTTGAGTTTTTAGTGTTTGGGTGAATCATTGTTGGATTGGGTCTGTGGCGAGGGTTGTCCCTTTCATTTGGTGCCTTTCGGCGAGGCGAGATTGCATCAGACAGCGAATGCTACGGCTTTCTGTTGCGAAATCACGTTTGTCGTGAAGCTTTGTTCTGTTGCGGCGCGTAGTCACCATTTGCATCAAAGCAAGCCAGGTAATCCTACATAAATAGCTGACGTAAATACATCAAGGTCCTCACATCTCGTTGAATCTGACAACTGTTCAAATCAAGCCGTTCAAAACACGTTCGCTTGGAATTTTTACATTTGTTGAGAGTTTTACAAGATGTTGACGGATATGACGAAATCAAACGGTAACTAACTATCAAATAGACTGAACTGTGACTGTACTAGGTATTTCCAGCAATAGACTTGATTGTGTGTCGGGAATCAAACGTATTGGTAGTTTTGATACCCATATTGAATTTTGGATCTGTTGATTCTCCAGGCCTCATTCATAAGGTTGTCGGAAGCACGCTCCTTCTGGGCAATTCTTCTGAATAGCAATGCAGAGAAGATTAAGCCAATAAACTCAATGATTCCCAAGGCGAGACCGGCTCCTCCAATTGTGCTGAGTTGACCGTCCAAAGAGTTGGTAACGGCATCGAGACATCCAGTCTTGTTGCTTAAGTCGAATCGCGAGACTTGGCAAGTGGATGGGACGGCCATATCGGTAGTGTTGTGGAATCCACAGCATTGGAACTACAATTTGGAAGAATGTCAGTGATGAAGGTGACATTGTTGTTTCACTCTGCTTCTCTTACGTAGGCTTCAATGGTCTGAATGGTTTGGTTGGAGTTCAAATACAGATCTTTCCAGGCTTCTCCGACTAGTTCCGGAATCTATACAAACAATATGTTGGATTTACCCCGAATTTCAACATGCACTTTCTAGCCTACATCTTCACGTTTGGAATAAGCAGCACTTCCAATGGCGATTTGAAAGATAATCAAAAGAGCGAGTAAACCAAAGTATGTCTTGAGGAGTATTCCACGTTCGTTTGCAGCACCGAAACAACCCATAAAGGAGACCAAAGTGACGAAAACACCAATAACTATGGCACCAGTGGCAATAGAAGACACGATAGCACTAAGAGCATCTTCACTTTGGTGAGATTGAATCCATCCACCACCACTAATCAAAATGAGACCGCCGAGCTATGTGATGTTGCGTCAGATTTTTATCACGTGGAAAATACTTCTCGAAACGCTCTTCGGAAACGTTGTATGATGAGGCAAATGGCTCGAAATTCTTCGAATTGAGTTCAATTACTAACGGCAAACACGTACCAAGGATAGAAAGTTGATCAAGAGCAAGAGGTTTTTCACCAACATGAACCCACCCATGGCCATGAAACTTTCCTTGTTGAAGGAGAACGTAGTCACCTTTGAAAGGAGAGGCATTTTCTCTATATTCTCGTAGGAGAGCAACCGCGTTTCTAATACAGATGTTGGTTTTTGAAGGTGCCAAGAGGAAACACGTCCTGATTCAATTTCCTGCGCAGCCAAACCAAACCCAAAGGCAAGAGTTTCGTGAGCAATTAGTTCATGTTTCTTTTCTACAAGTAGATCTGTACAATTATTTATATCTCATCCGGAAACAAATTCAAGATTTAGCGACAGCTTCAGGTTTCGCTTTTGTCTTTTTCGGCTTCTTGACGCGTTCCTTCTTCTTCAGAGCATCCATATGCACTTTACAAAGATTCGTCAAGGCATCATGGAATTTGTCCAAGTCGCCTGCCATGACCTGTTAATGTGTGTGGCAAAGTCAGTACACGATGGATCTTGACCTCCAACACGGTAGGTGGAGCAACATACCAAGGTACTGATTTTTATCTTCCCATTGGTAGCGCGTATAATACAAGGGAATTCAATTTCAGGATCTTCTAGCACATCAGCAGGAGGGTTGATTGTTTCCTTCTTTTTGGCATACGTGACTATGGGAGTAAAGCTTTAGATTCACGACCACCAGAACGAGTAAAATGACTTGCATACGTCTTTTGAACGTCAGCCATACAGTTCCAGTTGTCTTGTTTGCTTCGAATAACTTGCCCAATCTCGTCAAGAACTAGGTGGTTTGATCATATTAAACGTTAGACATGCAAACAGTATGCGTATATAAATTTCAATTATCAATAAAATCAAGTTCCAAACAACGTGATTTACCGAGTCCTTGTCGAGTTTCATCTCCTAGTTAATCCTAAGCTTATTCAAATTAATCAATTTCGTGGAGTTCTCAAGTTTCAACAAAGCAGAGAGACAAGGAAGAAGGATTAATAGTATTATTAGATATATCTGTCCAAGATGAAGCTTGTTCGGTAAGTATTTATCTATTGAGTTAATAATGGATGGATTGGATGGAAGTCGGAATTGTGAGGGTGGACAGAATTGGTCGATTTGCAAGTCATTTTGGGCCGGGAGGCATTAGTACACGTACTCTCTATTACGCTTATTGTGGAGTATTATATGGAAGGTGTCTCCAAATCCTCGCCTGAACAAGCAGCAGCCGACATTAACCACAGAGACACGATGTCATTGGGAGAGGAATTATAGCAACGTCACGACAATGGAATGGAGAGAATCTAGTCAATTTGAATGAAATTGAAATATTATACCTTGCTGCGAATACCTGTCGTGTTAATACACAAGCTGCAAAACACGACAACTCTAATGGAGCTAAATTTGAGCAGGACGAATCTAGCACAAACTGGTTCTAACCGGCCGATATTATTTACATTTCGCTAGATTTCTTATGAAATTGAACAATGAAACAGTCACAATAGAATTGAAGAATGGCACAATAGTCAATGGTACCGTCACAGGTGTAGAGTAAGTGAATTTAAGTCACGAAACAGAACACGGCCCGGCCACTTACCATGCTTCTTTATCCAGCATGCAAATGAATACACATCTCAAGACTGTTAAGATGACAGTCAAGAACAAAGAACCTATGCAGCTTGATACACTCTCCATTCGAGGAAGCAACATTCGATTCTACATACTACCAGACTCCTTGCCACTAGATACTTTATTGATTGACGATTCGCCAAAGGCCAAGAGCAAAAAGAAGGAGGGCGGTAGGTGTCGCTTTGTGTAAAAGTGGTTCCTTAACGATGATACTAATTACCACACTTTGCATAGCTGCCCGAGGACGAGGAAGGGGCAGAGCTCGAGGAGGATCTCGCGGAGGAGGAAGAGGCGGCGGAAGAGGCCGAGGAAGATAAAACATCAACACCATACACACTATCTTTCTGCAGGGACTATTGTGCACATAAATATTCTGAAAAAAGTTTGTATATATAAACAAGGAAATGAAACTATCTCTCCTCTTAAAACAGTCTCTTCTTCTTCTTGACTTCTGGTTCTGGCTCCTTGTTGATTTGTTCAAGAATGGCTGCTCGTCTCTCGAGCTCTCGTTCTCTGGCCAGAGCAGCTTTGGAAACACCCTACGAAAGCGGGGAATGTAGAATTAGTCTTGTTCAATTTCATTGTGAAAGAATTCAAAATTCAAGCACGTGCAGTTGCTGCAGCCAATTGAGTGAAACCCGAGGCTGGGCCAGTCTTATAAAATCCCGGAGCAGCAACCCTTGCCAAGTCAATAGTTTGGTCTTGACTTCCAGTTCCATACACCAAACTCAGATCTTGTGTGTCCACTTAGCGGATTTGGGAGTTTTCTTAGCCAAGGCCGGAGGGACACAAGATTTCTCAACGGACGAAGAGGAAATAGATCAGACATACCAGAAGGCTGTTCTGCAGTTTCGAAGAAGACAAGCTTGCTGGCCATACTGTACAATTTCTTGTGACTTTGATCACTACAGACTTGCGAAGCATAAGCTGCTGGTTTCACGCTTGTGTTGAGAAATTCCTATTTATAACCAAAAAGTCAATTCAGTTTTAAACTGTTCAGGCATTTGACTCTAACAAATAGCCACATACTTCGTTGCATCTTGTTTCAAACTTTTCCAATGAAAAGACCTCATGGCGAACGGCACCTACACATTGAAAACATGAAAATTTTGAAAACGCAGCGACAAAAATTAAATGTAAACCAAGACCCTTCTCACGTGAAGTAGATTTACTCGCGTCAACCATTAAGGAAATTTGATCAATGAGCTGTTGTTGCCTGGTTGCAATCCCAATCAGCTCATCATTGCGTCTCTTGTATTCTTCGAGCATGAGCATATGAGGTAGCTGGATATGTTGAAACTGTACATCTCGAGCATCATCTAGTAGCTCAAGTTTGAATGGCCATTTGAAGAGCGTTGAAGAAGCTTTATGTTCGTGCGAAACTTCAAGTAGCAACGATGATCCTGAGTTCACAACATCGAATCTGGTCGATGGTTTCCGCTCGCCCACCAGCATGGATTTCAGGAAGGACATGAGTCGTTTGGGTCCGTTACGTGCCAAACCAAACAGATGTTCCTATTAAACGAGTTCAACTGAAAGATTAGTGGCCATTCAGATCATCAGAAATAGCTAGTCTTACATTGATAGCTTGTAGTATATCATCTTCATCACGTATGGATTGCATCCATGTATCTCTTAGGTTGGTAACAATGATCGTAAAGCCTGTCTCGTCTGAGTTGAATTTGAAGACGTATGAAGTATGGTTTGGGATTGCCTCCCAGCAGACGTGTTCCAAAGTTTCCATGTCCGTTGCTGAATCCCACAAGATCAATGGAGAGAGATTTCTCACTCTAGAGTATGAACTACGACAAAAGGAAACTGGTAAGTTATAAGATCATGCGTTAAAAATAAGTTTGAAAGAGTGTTCACTCTGTACATTACGCCCACTCATGTCAAAAAGTGCGAATCTTTCAAACAATTCGATTTTCCTCCAAAGCTTTATCAATTCACTTACATATGATAAACTAATAGGCAAATCTACTTAACAAATCCCCCTCTTAAAAGTCAGCAATGGACGCCTCCTCAATAGCCGAAGTGAATCTCCGTCGCTTATTGGCATCAACTACACATTC
This sequence comes from Synchytrium microbalum, assembly GCF_006535985.1. Lineage (NCBI taxonomy): Eukaryota > Fungi > Chytridiomycota > Chytridiomycetes > Synchytriales > Synchytriaceae > Synchytrium > Synchytrium microbalum. The sequence continues at coordinate 4,174 of NW_022158393.1, read as the reverse complement.
AACCAATTCAAGTGAAATGGACGCAATCACAATCATCAAGACCCAAAAGGTACCTCGACTCAATTTGAAACACGCTTTAGGAATCAAATTAATTCCTCGAATTCCAGAATCTACAATATGCACGACAATTGGTGGAAGTGATTGCAGCCAACAAGTCAAAGGGATACGAGGATCCATTGCTACGTGACGCCATTCGAACGTTAGACCAACTCGAGGCTGCGTATTGTGTAGATCAAGTGAGTTTCAGACTCTGAAAAGCCCTCGTCGAGATGGGAAAAGAAGGCTGACGAAAAGTCGTGTTTAAAGTTACCACTACGGGAGCAAGTCAATATCGCTTTTCGAAGAGGTGTAGATCCTCCTAAAGGCTGGCAACCTTCGCTCAAGACTCCTTCAGACGCGGGCCCTGTATCTGATGGAACAATTCTTCGACTCGGGCAGGCAAGTTGCCTTATATTGTATGTGTATTGCAGACACCTTCTTAACAACGATAATTCCAATAGTTGACGGCTTCCAAGTCGAGCAGGAGTACTGATCAACATTTGCGTAGTGGTATGGTTGGGGATTGTTGAGGAAACTAACTGCACTCATCGCTCAAACTTTTCTGTTTTCTTTTTTGCTGGAACAGAACTATTAGGCACATCAAATGAATTGAGGAAACGAGGGTATGTATCTGACAAACTTAAAAAATCTTAGATTCGTTGCTTTCAACTCAACTTTTATTGTTGCAGGCCACCTACTACGCCAACTACAACAACGACGACATCATCATCACCATCACCAGACGCAGAACTTGAAACTGTCTTACAACATCATCGAGGTCTTCAAGACCAATTATCTGAAGAATTAGCACGCATGGCATCCCAGCTAAAAATGAATAGTCTGGCTTTGGGTACAATTTTGAAACAGGATGCAAAAGTATGTATCTTACTCTTATGGTGTCATTTTGCAAGGAAAGCTCACAAATTCTCTGACATGCTTCTTTTGAACTTACCATTTTGTAGGTTTTGGACGAAGCATCAGGACGACTCGAGACAACAGTGACACGAGTCAAAACAGAAGGAACAAGACTGGGGAGGCTCACTGCTAGCACGAGTGGTACATTTTGTCTCACATTGGCAGTCGTTGCCATAGTGTTTCTGGTGTTTATGTGGACCTTCTTCTTCATGTTCTTTTTCAAAAAACGTGCTTGACCATATTTAGGATCGTCTACTGCTGAGTTCCTTATTGAGTTCTCTATACCAATGTATCTAGCTGTAAAATGTAAATAATACCAAGTCGCTGAATAGCACCTATTGCAACATGTACCTCCAAGCACAAACTCTTCACCGTTTAGTTTGGTTTTGAGGAAAAAAATCTTTATTTTGTTTGAATCACAGTTCTCTGTAACTTAAATTCCCAACTTCCCATCTCTTCTTTTATAAGATTTGAGGCGAAACGAAAATAGCAACTTGTTTACAAACGAGCAATTTGACCGTTTAGTTGACGGAGAGTCTTGCAAGCAGTGGTAACCATTTCATCAACTAGGAGAAACAACACATTGACAGGTCAGCTTCAGTGAAACCACTTTCATACACGACGAACGAAAACTTACTGATTTCCTTAGCAGGCTTGATGTCCTCAATAGAACCAGCAACTTGTCCTAAATTTCAAAATATGCATGAGTTATAAACCATTTGAACAAACCATCAATTTTCCTCGTACCGAGTAACCATGGACGAGCTTGCATAGCGGTTTCATCATCGATATCATCACCAGCGGTTTCCAAGTCATGGTAAACTGGAATCGTTCCTGCAGCGGTCAGCTTCTTAATTTCTTCCGAACGGTTGTTCTCCCACTATGAAAATGATTTAGCTGTAAGTGTCTTGAATACACACATAACAATCAAGCGTTTGTCATACGTTGAGAATGTAAGCATTCTTCAAAACACGCATGGGACGACCAGTGAAGATGATGGTACGAATAGTGTCAGAGTGAGTAGCTCCAAGAATGGCTTCTTGGTGGGCCTGTGTCAAGGAAACCGAGAAGTGAGCAAGTGTTGTAGGCACAAACGTTGGGACAAGGTGAAGAACATACCTTGGGAGCACCAGCTTCAGTAGCACAAACGAAACGAGTTCCGACCCAAACAGCCTTGGCTCCGAGGGACAATGCAAAGGCCAAACCACGACCTACATTATAGAATTTGTTTGGTAAGTACGACAAGGCAAACACATTATCGTAGACCAATTTCTGACGCCAAAGTGCACAAACAACACCCACCATCATAGATACCACCGGCAGCAATGACGTGAATTGGTTGCCCAGTGAAGGAAGAGCGGTGCTTGGAACAGATATCCACGACCTTTGGAATCAAGATAGAAGTGGCGATTTCACCAGTGTGTCCACCACCTTCACCGCCTTGGGCACAGATAATGTCGGCACCGGCTTCAATGGCCTTCAAGGCGTGCTTGGGAGCACCAATCATGTTCATGACCTGGTCGAGTCAGTTCAGTACGTTGAGTAAGTTTAGCAAAAAAAACACAAAGGCGTGAGGACGTACTGGAATGCCGGCTTTGTGTAATTTGTCGACGGCCCATTTTGGTGGAATTCCTACGGCAGCGACGAACAAGGCAGCCTTTTCTTCAATTATGATGTCTACGATAACAAAAGATTTTAGTATTCGACGAACATTGCAGTATGTAAACTGCAGGATTGGTATAGGCACTATGCAACAACAATCCAATGTGTACCAATCAATTCAGGGAGCTTTCCACCTAAAAATTGTGCAAAGTTTATTCCTTGGAGTTCTCAGCATACATGTACATGATTTTGCGTACCAGTGTAGTCACGGTTGGTCTTTCTGGCGTTACCACCTAGTAACGGATAGCAAGAGAGATCAGTTTGGTAGCAAAATATGACCAACTTGCCGAGCTGTCACCACGTACCAACTTGAGGAAGTAGCAAGTCGACACCAAATGGAGCATTCTTATCCTTCAAGTAGTGCTTGATTTCAGCAATGTTCTTTCGCAACATTTCTGGAGTGTATCCGACACCACCCTTTGAGCGTTGACTTTGTTATGCGATTGGGTGGAAATGATTGCTCAACTTAACCACTGAGGAACTTACGATGACACCCATTCCACCGGCATTGGTAACAGCAGCTGCGAGCTCAGGTCTACGTGGTATAAGTAATAATGGTTAGCAATGTCTATTCATGGATGGGTCAAGAAACGCCATCACATCGAACTGGTGACAAAGGAAACCACATTCAAGACTTGACATACCCCGCAGCAACGTTCATACCAGCCAGAAACACTGGGTGCTAATGAAAGTAATCAAAAGTTTGAAATTTTTATGAAATGAGTTACGATCACATGTCAATTTTTTTTTGTTTCAAGAAGCGTGGAAATCCGAGCACGCAGGGAGAGAAAGGCATAAGCAAGAGTAGCAAGTTTTTTTCATTATTTTTGGTTGCCACGATGAGAGAGTTAGAAGGTTTCAAGCGAATAAGCATGTAGGGTGTGGGTGAGTAAGCATTGTTGAGTTTGGAAATTTGAGATGTAGGATCGCGTAGAGAAGTCAATAGCAGAAGAGAATAGGTGGCAGTGATCATAATCAGTAGGAGGAGATATAGATAGAGAGAGTTGATAAAGTCAGTTACAGTTCAACACGCAAAGGAAGCAACAAATCGAGCTAACTAGCTTACTGACCTTGATCTTGAATAACTTTGTGATATCCGTGGTAATAGTGTCCATATTTGTAAAGTTATTGATCTAAGATTTGCTATATGTAGCTTCTTTGTATGTTGTTCTCGTTGTGAGAAAGAATATTTGGGATTTGTGTGTGTGTGAGTGAGAGTAATGCCATTAGCCAATCAATCCAAACCACAAATTGCATCTAGGCGCCTGAATATTTCAGGATTCTATTGGCGATTGTAATCGCCGTGTAAAACTGCTAGAAATGTACTGTTGTTTCAAGCATAACATCACCAAATTGTTGTTTCATTATATAACTATTACATTTTTTGGAGGTACAACCGCTGACTCTTCTTGATAATACCCTACATTATTGTAGACATCCGAGTTTACGTATGTCCAAACAGGCGTCTCTGCTAGGGGAGTTGTTGAGATCTAGATGTCTAGATTAGCGACCCTCACTGCGTAGTAGTGATTCATTACGTGTATTATATTCGTAGATC